>NW_027433432.1:0-42805 GCF_044706935.1 Curcuma longa
ACCCCCTCTAGCAAACGCACCGATCCTAATATAAAATATGGATTATATGCAACTAAACAAAAGAAAGATGACGCACACAACCACTAACACATCTTACACATGCATAACAAAGAAAATTCTAAGTCTACACCACTACTATCGAATAAACTCGAAAAGTAACAAGAATCCAGAGAAACGCATATGAAAACGTAAAAAGTACAACTACAAAATCACAGATATGAAACATACTATAGTTTTAAAAACACCAATACGAAGTATAACTCGGAAGCAAGAAAGTAATACAGAAGATGCACACACTAATACAACCATAACTACACACAACAATAATAGAAAATATCTTCGGTTGTGAGAAGGCATGTCTGGCAGGATCTCCTCGGCATCAACTGTAATCTTCTACCTGATATCTGGAAAGATAAAAAAATCCAAAGTCCAACTAGTGAATACAAAAATACTCAGTGGATAATAAGAAAGGACAGTGCATGAACGAAGTAAATAGCAAGAGTATAGATACATACCAAAAATCAACATGTGATCAATAATATATCTGCAGGTAATAAACAACTAATATGGATCTCATGAAATGCAATAAGCCATATGAATGACATGTCACACATAATGCAACAATCAAGAATCAACCAAGTATACAACCAAAATGCAGTATACGTGCGGTCTAATACATATACATACATATATATATATATATATATATATATATATATATATATATATATATATATATATATATATATATATATATATATATATATCATGCACATGATGCACATATGTATGATGCAACTGCCTACACTCGCTACAGCACTCATGTATCTATATGTGTCTAAGGGTGTCTGACATCCAAACGGTCACAACTCCAGCCCTATAATAAAGTAGCCTGGTGACCCAAAATAGGTAGTCATATATAGCTACGTATATCCTATGGTCGATATCTGTCCTCTAATACTCATCCCTGAGTATCATCTATATACTCTCCGAGTACCACCCCTAATCAGTGTCAAAGTCAGATCATTGACTCGGCTGCGTATACTGCTATATAGCCACCATCACCATGATGGAAATATGATTTCATAACCACCTACATAGAAATACCACTAAGGCCAACTATCCATGACGATGGTCCCACAATAAAGTGGCTTACACTCGTCATCATACACATGATGTGATGATCAAAATCTCAGTAATCTACATCTACCATGCTAATCAACATGCGTAGGTATAAGCCCTAATGATCACAAGTATCATACGAAAAAAACTATAACCTCTAATGATCATAGGTATCATAGGAACAGGAAATATAATTATAGAGATCAAGGAATTGATACAACAGAATTGATAATCAAAGATCAATGGTATCAAGGCAAGCATGAAAGAAACATGAGTAACATAAAAAGTATCCAAGTAACAAAAAGGAATAGAATTAAAGTATCTAACTACTAAACCTAAAAAAGAATCATGCACTGAAAATAGAATATGTTGTATTGACCAAATACAGTAATTACCCACGCGATAAATCGTAGGTCTCCTAGAACCCTCAGAAATATCCTCGTATAGTATCGAAGTCCACGAATCACTCAAGGTCTTGCAAATACAATGATATCATCCTAAATGCAATGATATAACCAAGAAATCCTAATCAAACCAAAGTTAATTTAATTCTATTTAATTAACCAAATTTGGGTTAGACTAATCTAACCATTAGGTTTCTATTAACATGAGTTAACTAATTAATTAATTAATTATTAACCAATTAGCTAATTAATTGTATTAACTCATTAACACAATTAATCTCAAGTTTAATCAAATCTAAGCTAACCAACCAACCTAAACCAACTTAATCATGGTTGGTTAGATTCAAACTAAGGTTAACAATCACTTAGTTGATTTTAGATTAATAAACAATCTAAATGCGTCTTAATCCCTAACCGATAATCTGATCAGGTCTCTATCTCAAAGAGTTTAACACAAGTATAAACCCTAGCAAAATCAACATATAATGACCAAAAAACTAATCCACTAATCAAGATCAAACAAATCAAGAATTCACCTATAACCTAATCTAACTAAATCCTTAGATTAATCTAACGGAATAGATCAAAACTATCCCAACAGAATCCAACCGATTTCTATGGCAAAACAAGATCAGATCTAAACTAATCAACATTAATTTGATTAATCCAAGCCATGAACAGAATCTCACAAATTCTTACCCTATAACAAAGTACCATCTTAGTCGAACCTAATCATTGATAAAAATCCAAATCCAATAATTCCAAGCTTACCTCAGATTGAGTCGTGCCCTAGCTTTTCTTGCTCCTTTGCTTCCAACAAGATAAAGCCTGATCAATCCAAGAAACTGTGCATATCAATTGAACAGTGACCCAAATTTTAAATCTCAAACCAATTCTAGATTGAATTGGATCAATCGAGGAGGAACTTACCACTAAGCTGGTTGAATGCCCTAGATCTTGGTTTTAGGAAACCCTAGCCGTGCTTGACACCAATCACCGCCGGCCAATCCAGATTTACACCAAGATTTTCCCTCCGCAAGAATCGACTCACTGAATCTCAGAATCCGTAGAGATCTAAAGAGCTCTTTAATAGAAGACCCTCAAATCTTCGAAAATCCCTTGAAATCAACCACTTACCCGATCGATCTCACCCCGATCGCCTCTTCTACCGTCGCTGATCGCCGTCGAATCAAGCCACCTTCGGCAATGAAATGAGCTCAAGGTAGAAGATCTAGCCTCCGGTCGCTTCCTCGTCGTCGACTCCGGCTGTGGACGACGTGGAGAAAAGATCGCGGGGAAGAAGAGAAGAAATAGAGGAAGATGAATCGGAAGCAGAGGAAAATGTCGCACTAGTTGGGAAGGAATCGCGGTTTTAAGTTTCCTTACTGGATTCTTTTTAACGGGTTGCAAGTAGATCCATTAACCATTAGCCCATTAACCCCCTAACCTATTAACCCATTAATTCTTTAAATTAATTAACTCTAAGTGGGCTGATCTTGGGTTATTAATTGGGCTAAAGGGGTTAGCTTAAAAGGCTGGTTATTATGGTCTATTTGGGTTCATTTAATTAGCTATTTAATTAGGTTAAGGATTAAATTTAATTAGAGTTAATTTATTTACAAATTACTCTTTAAATTTTTGGTATTTTACAAGAGGTGCAAGTAATGATTTTTATTATTTGCTCGATAAAATTATAGAATTAGAATACCCAGATCAGAAATGCGAGTTATTTTATTTATGTGTTACTGATTTGATCCTGTTAGAGGAATGAAAGTGCATCCACACTATAATTTAGTTAAAATAAAGCATAAAAGATTTTATAAAAGATATGAACCATTTGTGTTGGCACAACAAGCTATTCAGGTATTCTATGTTTCGTATCCTAGTTTGAAACGTAACAAAAATGACTGATAGGCTAATTGTAAAACTAAAGCACGGAAAAAGAGTGAGAAACGTTATGGAGACATTGCATATCAACAAAAGGAAGTTAAGAGCACATTTTAGATAGAAGAATATATTATTTCAATATTACAAGATTCCAACAGAGTAGTAATAAATGTGGATGCAAGTGAAATTAATGAGAATGAATCTAATGATGATGACGATGATGATGACAACAACAATGATGAGAATGCCAATAAAAATGAGGACTTTGATGTTATTATATAAAAAAATAAAGAGATCTTTTAAAAATGGTAATGTATTTTTTATGAATAATTTAGTTTTAATCTGCATATTTATGACTTATTGCTTACTTAATTATTTATATACTGTCTTATTATTAAATATTTGTAATTAACTGTTAATGCATTGTATTTTTTCTTATAGGTCATTATAGGTGATATTATTTACGTGTTTAGTTTTACACCTGCTTTCATCTTAGCAAATATGGTAAGTTTTTTTTATATTCCTCGTTATGTAATAAATATTTATTATTTTATCTCATAATAATTTTGGTTGACAATTTCGACGAGGTGGTCATAGACGAAGTATTCTTAGCCAATCTACTTCAGCACATAGAATTTCGACGAGGTGGTCATTATAGGTGATAATTTTTAACTTAATTGGATTCTAATAGTTATGTACCTTCTCTAACTTATT
This sequence comes from Curcuma longa, assembly GCF_044706935.1. Lineage (NCBI taxonomy): Eukaryota > Viridiplantae > Streptophyta > Magnoliopsida > Zingiberales > Zingiberaceae > Curcuma > Curcuma longa. The sequence continues at coordinate 4,128 of NW_027433432.1, forward strand.
AAATATGTTTGTATTTCAATACAGGAAAAATATGATGAGCTAGAGTTAGCACATAGAAGTTTAAGTGCTAGTGATAACAATGATGAATCTGAGCCCTCTGTTGGGAATGATATGAATATCTGATTGAAAGCGAGTGGAGGATCCAAGAGGGGAAGGATATTGAGAATGAGTTCTCTGAGCAGAACTCATCGAGTTGCTGACATATCTTCTTCCACCCCACCAGCAGTAAGGGCATAGATAGAAAGCCTAACTGAAGAATTTTCTAATTTGAAGGGCATAATTTTGCAAAGGGATAAAGAGATGAGAGAAATACGTCGATAATAGGATTTTATTATGCGACATCTTCAGTTAGGCTCCGCTCCAAGTCAGATTCCTCTTGGTTCTGGTGCTGACGGTGATAATGATGATTCTTCATAAGTCTAGTTGTGTATAATTTTAATTTTCCTCACAATTAGTATTGCATTACATTTTTTTATTTGTAAATCTTTTATTTTTTTTATTGATTAATACTATTATTTTTTTCGAACAGGGTTAGTGAAACTAAGGATGACGGTAAAGTAAGTAATTACATATTATAGTTAATTTGTACAAAGATTTTTTTGTTTTATTTTTTGATGTAAGAAAAGAAGAAGAAGTTTGGATGGAGAAGAGAGTGGAGTCGAAAGTATTTTTTGAGGTCGATGCCGTAGACAATGATACTTTTTATTTCTGATTGTTTTAAGACTTTATTAGTTGTTTTGAGACTTTTTTAGATGTTTTGAAATTTATTTATTCAGGATGATGTGTTGGATATTGTTGTTAATGTTTGTTAAACATTGATGTTATTCAGGATGATATAGGAAGATGTGTTTGTATTGATGTTAATGTTTCATTGATGTTAATATTTCATTAGTTGTTGTTAAGTATTATATTGGGTTAATATGTTGTTTGTTTATTAGGATGTGATTGATTTGATATGTTGGTTGGTTGTTAAATGTGTTTAATGTTTGAGTTGAAGGATGTAGAGTATGATATATGTAAATAGATTCATTTGAAGAATGAAATGGATAGAAGTTGTAGGAAATTTTAATGATTTGCGATGAATTTTGTGACGAAAATAGTTTTATCATAAAAGTATCATAAATTACTGTGCTATCGAAACATTGACAATGAAAAACTTTTTTGTTGCTAATTGGCTACGAAAATACTATTCATCGCAAAATCTCACCCATTTTCTTTTAGCCTCTCCATAGCGACGAAATCAATTTTCGTCGCGACTTTAGCGACGAAAATAAATTTTTATCGCGACTTTGGTGACGAAAATAAATTTTCATCGCAAAGTAACAAATACTCAATTTTGTGTCAAAAATATTTTTATTGCTAAATTGTGATGAATTTGGTGACGAAAAATTTATTCGTCGTGAAATTGACGGCAAATCAATATTTTTTCATCGTAAAATTTTGTGACGAGCTATTATCCATGAAAAAAATTTTGTCGCTAAATTCGTCATCAAATGGTTTTGTGATGATTTTTTTCCATCATAAAATTCATCGTAAATTGTCTTTATTTTTTAGTACTGTTAGGATTTCCTCTTTATAAAAAATTCGATCTTTGACCTTCATGGATTTCATCATTTTTATCAAATTGATTTTTTATACATACTTTACAATCATGTAAGATTTCACAAGTTTACTTTAACTTAAACGTTGTCCAACATCGAAATAATATATAAATAATATACGTGTGAGATATAATTACACCAACATTAATAATTTGAATATTGTTGTAACAATCACTAAATGACTGTTATAATAATTTTATAGTAGTTTAAATCTTTTTAAAATAATTTTTAGCAAGTTTAAATAATTTTAATTAAATTAATAAATATTTTTATAGTATTTTTAATATAAAAATATGATAGATATATTTTTTAAAAAATGAACTTTTGACAATTTAAATTAATCAGGAATGTCTTTTTAATTTTTATTATTTTTTGTCCCTATAATATTAGCAAGAAGTGATATGCAACATTTTAAAAGGTCAAATCACAAATATCAATATATTAATCCACATATAAAAAAAATAATGATCTCATCTAATTCAAAATTAATCTCATAATTTTGCATACATGTCATGCCCATCGTAAGTTCTTTTTTGGCTGATTTTGAAACACTATCTTATTTGGCTAATTTTGAATATGAGTGGTTTGGGCATTATTTATTTTGATAATTGAATAATTCACTAAACGTGATTCACATGGCGCCCTAATTAACATTTAATCATCGCATGGAGACAAGTATCATGCCGGTGGGGACGCCGATTAAATTATAGTAATGTAAGATGTCATTATCACAATTAAGTTTTCTTCAATCATATCACATCCGGCCAGGCTAAAATAAAATGTGTTCACACGAACAAGCAAGAGCCTAGCCTACGTTTCTTGGGTTTGGTGGTGAACTAAGTTTGTCACAATTGTTAAATACTAATTTTTATTTTTTAAAAATAATTTTGCATTATAAAATTCAAGTTTGCACTCACTCTAGGGTTGCAGATTTTTATGATTTACTTTTTTTATATATCTAGTTAAACAAATATTTTTTTAAAAAATTATTAAAATAACATTTCATTTATAATTTTTCTATTAAAATATCTTTCTGTATTTCATCTCAGAACTGCCTTTTTTTTTTTTGAAATATGGATAAAAATGCATCTTTTGATTGTCTGAAATAAAATTTTAATTATTAAGTATACCACAAATTATTGATGTTTAACCATCTAATTTTTTTAATCAAATCTTATTGGTATTTTTAAAAACAAATCTAACAAATCTTGTTCATTTGTTTTACTTCACATGATATATTCAATTTAACTATTTTAAAATAATTCATGGGAAACTCATTAAAACGAGTAGATTTTAATATCCAATTTAAAATATATTTGTTCGTAAATTCATAAAAAAATTTGGGAACCTACTCAGGTATATTATTGAGAATGAATATTAAAATTCATAAAAAGAAATTCAAAAATAATGAATTAATTAAAATAATATTTTAATAAAAAAAATAAAATTCACCATCTCCCAACGTCCTATACAATTAATTTTACGATCTTTTATTAAGAGATAAATTAAAAAATTATTATAAAAATTTCAAATTCATCAAAATTAGATCTCTGTGCTTTAATAAATTTATTTTATAACAATAAATTCATAGAAAGGTTGACACTACTGGCCAATAACAGGGAGCGAAAATATTAATTGTGAATAAATTTAAAAATTCGCATTTTGTAAGTTCGGGAGTTAATCTGCATTTATTAATCACGCCAGCCATATAGGGAGGGAAAGAGAGAGAGGGAGAGAGAGAGAGGTGATTGATGCCTGAGAGCTGCGGCTGCGGTTGCGGTTGCTGCGTGCTCGAGTACGCTCCATCGTTGCATCTCTTCCTCGACAGATTCAATCCCTTTCTCCATTTGTTCAATCTAGCAGGCGCCCAGCGACTAGGCGGAGAAGAAATGGCCACCATCACTGTTCCTGCTTCTTCGCCTTCCCCTGATGAAGACGCAAACAAGCTAAGAAAAGCCTTCCAAGGTACCAAAACGTTTCTTGCGCTTCTACTGCTAAAATGGACTAAGATTTGTGAGTTCATCTGTATCTTTAATGTATGCCTTCAAACAATAGGATGGGGGACGGACGAGAAGACGATTATTGAGATATTAAGTCATCGCAACGCCGCACAGCGATTGGCCATAGCTGAGACTTATGCTCGCCTTTATGGGGAGTCACTGCTCGAGCGCCTCCATTCCGAGCTCTCTGGAGACTTCAGGGTAACTGGTTCTACTCCTTCCAACATGTAGTTGATTTGCTTGTTGATAGCATGAAATTAGGTTAATGTCTGATCTAACATCATCTACTCATACGGAGTCTGTCTTCTTTTTGAATAATTCTTACATAAAAGAAAATTGATTTCTTTGAAGAGACTTAATTTTGATCCTGATTTTTCTTTCTACTTTTTGTGCTAACGTCTCTCTGTTCCTCTTTTCGTACTCTTTTGTTTTTTTTCTCTCTCTTGACTATTGGTTTACTTGCGTTCAAGAATGTCCTTGCAGATTAAACCTTCTAGTTCTCTCTCTTTCTCTTTTAAATTTTTTATTTTCTATTTTTAAAGTTTTTATAGGATGTCGAACAACTGAACTTAGACTGAGAGGAAGCAGGAAACAACTAGAATTTAGAGTGGAAGGATTCAAGGAATGCATTCTTTCATTATTTTTTTTTCTTCCTTTAAATTCTTGAACGGGTGCTTTTACATACAAATATCAGTTGAGCAAATCAATACTTTATCATGTAGCATTTCCCTCATTGAGATTTTCCAGCATTCTGATCATGCCACATCATTTTAGACTTCTAAATCCTTCAAAACAGATGGAAAGTGGAAGCTTTATTACCTCCAATTACTTTAATCCCTACTGTTTCTTATGAAGTTTGTGACTTTATGATTGGAAATAAATAATTTGTAAGCTTTGTTATAATACTATCTCTATTTCAGACAATACAATTGAATCTAAGAGTTCTAGAGTATATCTGTCTGGCAAGAAAAAACCTGGAAGGATGGGAAGTGGAAGGATAATAACTGAAGGAAAGTTTCCTCTAGCCAATTGGAAGGAAAAATAGGAGGCAATGAAAATTAAATGGATTCATGAACCTCCTTTTCCTCATAACTAATTTGCCCAAAAGTGGGTAAAATTTTTGAAGGAATACCTGTTAATTAATTATCTCACTTTAGAAATTTATCCTCCCCTTCATTTGTCCTTTGTAGTGAACAATGAAAGAAGGAAACTAGTACTTACCCAACTCCTCCATCATTCCGGTCCTAACAAAAAGTGTCAAGGAAGTTGAGAATTGAAAAGAAATCTTTATTGATTGTACTATCAAATTCAATGTTGTCTACTCAAGCATGACCTTGAATGTACCTACCGTGCAACATATCCTTGTACTTGTAAAGAACAATTGTTTGAGCGGTATTATTTTAGCTTGGTACCAGCTAACATAAGAGATGCACTGCAATGAATAACTTTAAGGACTGAAAAAGATGTTATAGATTCCAAATATAAAAACCCTTCACATAGACACAAGAAGCATGTAGCAAAAAAATTGTCTATAACCACTTAATAATGGACAGTGGAGCATAATCTTGTTGAAACAATTATTGAATGAAATATATATATAAATCAAAATAAAACAAAAATGAAATATAGTTTGTGCAATGCTAACTCTTGGATGTCAGCAAGGGCAGCTTCTTCATGGACGAACCGAGGTATGTGATAATTTTCTAAAAACAGATTCACCCCCTCTACAACAAGCCCCCTCTACAACAATGCTTGGTGGTTTGAATATATGATCATTTCCCAAGATACAATAGCTAAATCACCTATAGTAATAAGCATGAATTGTTATTCTGGAGAACTGAATTTGTAGCTGAATTCATTATTACAGAAGCTAGAGGAGGAAAAGAAGGATTTCTTAGTCATTGTAAAAGGAGATTGAAGAAGTGAATTTTTATCCATGTCTCTTCAATCACCTGCACATTATTCATCACCATCAAAGCCTTATTAACTCACCATTAATACGGTCATCAAGGAGTGGATCATTAACTCCATTAACATGCCTATTGAGGCAACGGATAGAAAGGTTAATTAAAAAATTAATAAAATGTGGGTTGGCTTACATAAGCATTTTTTGCCTCAATTGGTTTGACATTCGACGCACGTAAATTGCACTTGCAGACAAGTCATTTTTTAGTGTAAATCAGGTCCTAAATTTACACCTCCTATAGGCGCGTGCACGAGAGCATCTTATTAATAGTACTCACATTAGCTCAAAGGTTGGATTCAGTATAAATTAACCCATTTGCCTTAATTTTTCAATGTGAAACCTTTCCACCTTTCCATTAGAGTCATTTTCATTCATATGTCTAATAATCCCCCATATGAATGAAAATTAATGGATATAAAGAGGTATATATGGTAGTGTTCAACAGTTGAATCTTGGATAGGTAGGGCTTATCTTTTGAACCTTCCCTTATAAAGATATCTTTTACTTTATTGATTGCCAATCGATATAATATCCTTAAAATGTCTTGCCATTTGTGCAAACAAATTATCTTTGATATATTTCTCATAGTTCTTATGATTGTGTTTGTTTAGGCCTAAATATACGCTTGGTTTTGTGATCAAGAGTAACTCACATTACTCCTCTCAAAAGCATAAGGATTTGTTGTTCGTATTTTACATGAATTACTATTTTATCATAGGAATGGATAAGAGATAATTCCCCCACAATGATTTCCTAAGTCAATGTAATTAGGTTGTCCCATTGAAGCTAGTTCTTAATCTCCAGTCAACATGGGTTCGGTTCTTTCTTTGAGCCAATTTATTTCATAGACTTAAGTCTCATTCCTCTCAATGATTTAGCAACTAACTCTATTTAATTCTTTGGTTAGCAGACCTATTAGATTATAACTTTATTTAATCAGTGCATAATCTAGACTTATCATTATACACATAACATTGAGCCCGTCTACTAGTCGATTGACTATCACAATATATATAAATTATCGGCACAAGCTATAATCATCTTAGAATATCTTCTAAGAATTGGTTTAGTCATTCAACATTTTCACCACACTTGTTAAAGACTATAAACTCAGATGCCATAAAATGACTGCACCTCCTAATATAAATACAAATCTACTAGTAAATTTTAAGTCTTTTATATCACATATTTAGTTGCATCACTATATCCTTTAGTATATCTTGTATAGTGCAATTTATAATCACAAGTATATCTTAAATCTAGTATTCTTATTATCCCTTTCCGGTGTCTAATATTAGGATAACTCATGTATCTATTTAGTTTGCTTATTGCGTAGATTGTGTACATTTCATCAAGTACATTAGATTTTCAATAATTTTAAAGTACTCTACTTGAGAAATACTCTCACTTATGTTTTTTTATAGATGTTGATTTGTATTTATCAGAATTCTTGCTAACACAGAATTGATTTTATTAACTTTCTCAAGAATCTTACCCACATAATGTTTAATGAATTAAGATGTCCTTCAAATTGAATCTTGAGTAAGAATAAGTATCTTATCTATGTATAGACATAAAATGATAAAACCACTTTTAGTGTCCTTAATGTAGACTCATTTGTCACTTTTATTAATTTTGAATCCACTTTCTTTCATGACATTGTCAAATGTCACTGCTCTAATGTTTATTTCAAATCATATAACAACTTTACGAATCTAGTAATCTTGTTTTCTTGCCTTAAGCAAAAAAAAAATCTTCGGTTGCTCCATGTAATTTCATTTTCCAAATCCTATTTAGAAAAGTTATTTTCACATCCATTTGATGTATTTTTGGTTTCACAAAGTGGCAATAACAAGTATTACTTTGATAGAGGTTATTCTCGTAATTGGAGAATAAGTATTAAAGTAATCAAGACCTTCTCATTATAAAATTTTTTTAATTACTAATCTCATCTTATATTTATCAATTATTCCATCTGCTTTCTTTTTTTAAAAAAATTCATTTGTAACCCAGTGGTTTACTTCTTAGAGGAAAATCCACTAGTTTCCATGTATGATTTTACAAGATAGAATACATCTCACTAGTAATTGTCTCTTTCCATTCCATTGAGGTCCTTCAGAAAAATTTATAGTTTCTTTATAACTTTGAGATTCACTTTCTAACATAAAAGTAAGAAAATTCTTTACAAGCTCTTTTACTTTGTCTAATCTTAACTTCATCCAGTTTCATTTTGTTCTTGTTCTAGTGTTTCTTATGTCCATTTTCATTTTATTCTTGTTCTAGTGTTTCTTATGTCATTTTGAAGAACTTGCTTCTTCTTGAAACTTAAATTGAAACATTTTTATAGAATGGAAACATACCTTGATTCAATTATTATATTATTTTGTACGTTAGGTATTTGAAACTTTTATATAAGGAACCTATAAACACTACTATTATATGCAGTCTTTTTTTATCTTATTAGGATTAGGCATCATTATTTTAGTAAGACACCCTCATGCTTGTAAATATTTATAGGAGGATTTTCTTCTATTCCATAATTCATAAGGACTCTTTTTTTTTTTTTTTTGAGATACTCTATTTAAAAACTATTGACACAACCTTCCCCAAGTTGTTTTATAACAATCCAAAACTTAATCAGTTCCAAGATACGATTCTTTTTTTAGCAATACCATTTGGCTAAGGAGTATATGAAACTGTTGTTTTGTGTTTAATTCCATGTTTAACACAAAACTCAGCAATTCCTCAATCACTTCAAACCACTTTAATTCTCTTGTTAAGTTGATTATCAACTCTATTTTTATAGAAATAAATTTCTATATAACTTCATCTTTACTTTTGAAGATAGATTATGATTACGTGTTTGTACACCTTTTAGGTTGTGCACATTTGTATAAATTAAGTGGCTTGTTGCTTCATTCAATATGTTGAAAAGATGACTAATTTAATTTTGCCTCAACATAAGTCTCGCATTTGTGTTTCAAATTAATTTGGAATGTACAATTAATCACACTTGTGTTTAAGTCTCGTATTTGTGTTATACTTTTCGTATTTGTAGTTATACTTTTGTTAATTAATCTACGCAATCTATTATAATTAACATGGCCTAATCTACTAAGCTATAAGTTGGAAGACTCAAGCAACTAAGAAAAAGGTAAGTAGAAGGGTTATTCATTTTATTAATTTTAGGCCTAATGTCCATTAGATTGAGTTTAAACCACTTGTCACTTAATCCCTTTCCTACAAACATTCTATTTTTTGACAGAATTACTTTATTTGATTCTATTACAATGCAAAAGTCATACTTATCACATAACAGATTGTTAAGAGTTGGCCCATTTTTGGAGGTCATCTTCAGAATCACTTTACGCTAACCCTTGATGTTTGAAATGCCAAGTTTCCCATGAACAACTTTCCTATCTTTGTTTTCTTCAAAGTTGTGCTAGATAATTCGAGGTTCTTCCTTTTTGAGTTTTTATGAAGCTCAACAATGTTAGCTTTAGTAGTAGTCGAGAGTCTGAATTCTTGTTTTCTTCCTCAATGCAATGTCTTAGAATGAGTTATTCGACTTTCATGTCCTTTCTTTTTTTTGATGGGTTTATATATAAAGGGGTCAAGAATATACATCTTATCTTGGGCATACCTAAGTTATATTCTAAACCCTGAATATTTTGCCAATTGACTAGGAGTTAAAAGTAAGTAAACATTAAGGGATTTAAATATGCGTATTTGTATTTTAATGAATATTCTATTGGTGCAAGGAGCATTAGATGATCGAACTTGGGTTTTAATGTTGGCAAAGGTTTAAAATTAAAGTCTTATTGTGATCTAACAGCTTGATCAAGTGTGCAGGTAGCTCAACCAGGAAAGACCTAGTAGGTTAAGTTGATTGGATACTAAGCAAGTAAAAGTCCTAGTAGGTTAGTTGGACTGGGTATTAGGTAGTTAAAACCTTAGCAATTTAAGGATATCAGGCAGTGAAAGTCTAGATGGGTCAGTGGATCAGACATCTAGCAAGGTGGACTCGATGGGTCGGTTGGATCAAGCATCGAGTCAGAAGAAAGTCTTAGAGGGTCAAGTGATCAGATGTTGAGAGAAAGCCCAAGTAGGTCTGGAGGACCGGATGCTTATCAAATGATAAGTGAAGTAAGTTTCTATTGTGGAATGGTTCTTCTGAAAAGAAGAACGGGTAAGGACGAGTCTTCGTTATGACGACAACCTTAGATGACGATCTGACTAAGAGATCCACTTAGAAAATGAAGTCGAGATCGGACAGTTAGACAACTGTCAGACTTAATTTTGCTTAATTATCATAATACTGTATTAACCCCATTTTACAGGATCATAGATCGATCGGCTTGATCAGTAGATCAAAAGAGTGATTCGGTTAATTGAACGCTGAGCTATCAACCTAATTGTCCCATGTGCTAACGTGACATCCTAGATGGACTGGATAAGTCTCGGATTGCTAACATGACACGAGATAAGGACGATGGTGTTGATGTGACGAGGGGATAACATTTGACCAACTGACGTAGCAAACAACTCGATCAAGGTTAAGGATCAATATGCTGACATGACTGAAGATCATTATCGAGGAGCTGATGTGGCGGAAGGAGACTGGAAGAAGACCGGATTAGTAGATCGATCCTGTAGATTGATTAACTGAATCTGGATTCGATTTTCTAGGTGATCGGTATATCGGTCAATTCTATCAGTAGACCGATCCGGGTCTATAAAAGGTCTTGAACATAGACTTCGACATCAACTTTCAGAAGTTCTCTTGCTCTCTTGTGAAAAACTCCACTGCTATGCCGCTGTGCTACTTTGACAATTGTGCTCACCTCCGAGATCAATTTTTGTCGTTATTCTTATATTTTCATTAGTGTCTTATTGCACTTTAATTTCTAAGGGGTAGTAAGCTTGTTATCATATCTTACTTTCTTGTAAAGAGGCGAATCTCCTTCTCATAAGAGAAGGAAATTAATAGTGAATTGTATATCGAAGCGATCAATGATCGCGGGCCTTGGAGTAACAGTTTGAGACTATAAACCAAGTAAAAATAAACTATCTTTGTATGTTTTGTGTTTCCATTGTGTTTTTTACTTTAACTCTAAAAAGAAATAAATTTTAAATGGGAAAAGCGACGTACGTAATTCACCCTCTCTCGTGCTCACTTCGATCCTACAATTGGTATTTGAGTCAGGGGCGCTCTGAATTGGTGTAACCATCAATTGAACAATTATTTTCGCTTATTTTTTTGGCGCTACTATTCTCTTACACTAGTAATCCAAGACTATGTCTTGTTACAATCTTCTTGTTTCTTTTCCGTGCAAGATTTTTAGAATGACCCATCAGAAAAGTTACAACACGGTCATACCAACGTTATTCTCTAGTGATGACTTCGGCTACTGAAAGGGACGAATGAAGTACCACCTGAAGACTCAAGTGGAGATGTGGATTGTGATTCAAATCGGTTTCACATTGCTCACCAACGAAGAAGGACTACCACTAGGATGCGATAAATGAACGATGAACATCAAACGGAAGATCGAAGCTGATGCCAAGGCGACCCAAACCCTCTAATGCAGATTGTTCTAGGAAGAGCTCAATCAGGTTGGCCCCTTTATCGGTGCAAAGGACCTATGAGACAGATTAATCGAGCTACACGAAGGAACCGACAATACCAAGGTAACAAAACATGATCCATATTTGAATAAGTTGTCTAATACTAAAATGTAGGATGATGAATCATCTTCGGACGAGTCGGACGAGGAGGAACAAACTCAAGCAAGCTTTTTAACACTAATGACAAAAGAACAAGTGACTGAATTCGAGTCTGAGTTTGAGTCTGAGTCCGAATTAAGCTACGGATCCGTATCTGATTCAGACAAACCAAACAACGAGATAAGTTCTCCATTAGTAGAAAAAGTATATGCCATGATTTCGTGCTTAACTCGAAAACTAGTTAAGTTCAATATCCGGGTCAGGTCAAAGTCCTTAAGGAGAAGATTAACCTTAGTCCCCCAACTGACCATGTTTAAAAGGGAACTTTAACTCAAGTTCAAAAGCTTGAGGAAGAAAATTCCCTTTAAAAAGTCAAGTTGAGGAACTAAAAGACTTGTTGGAACGGTTCACATCGGGGTCCAACGCAAGTACAATACATAGAACCCAAAGAGTTGTATACAACAAGTCTGGACTCGAATTCAATGCTAAAAATTGATACAAATCATATATGTCATTAGTTAATCGAAATGTTAGAAAACAAGTCTAAACATGGGCCCCTAAATGTAGTTTAATTAATCAAGATGACCAGACCAATATTAGATCTCCTAGGATCAAATTCATCACTTGAATAAACCTTATCAAGGTCATGATCCAAGGGGAGCCAATAGAAAAATTATTTTCTTTATTATATAAATTTCATCCTTGTTTAACTTAGTTTTTCTAAACGCATGTTAGTTTAATTTCTTGCTTAATCTAGAACAGTTAGATAGGAAAATGTTTGATTGACCCCGACAATATAACATCGGACTGGATTGAGATGATAGTAGACTAATGAAGCTTTGTTGAAGCATATTTAGGTTGAATCACAACCATTCTAACGGGTGCAATTGGCCTCGTGGATCTAGCTGAAGGTACCTCAATCCTATATGAGGCAGTTAGACTAAGAATTAGTATTAAGTTCCTTAGGTTGACTATTTGGGGAAAACCTTGTCTTAAGCACGCGATTACTTTAATGATGTCCATTGTGACTCACTACAACCTGCAAGCTTATCTTAAAAACACCAACTTGGCAAACTCAGAGCTAAGTCTGAATTTAATACAAGGTCAAACAACCTTCCTTGAGTTCATTAGTAATTTTAACCAAGTAAAAATTGAAAACCATTTCACACAATTCATAAAGCTAACTTGGTTAACCACATAGAAGGAGTGAGATGTTAAGTTAAAATGAACAAAAACCTTGATTTGGTCAATCAAAATCTTAACCAAATCAATATAAATAATTATCTAAATAGATCTAAAATTAATCATGATAATTCAAATTTGATTAATTCAATTAATCCGAATTTAAATAATAAAAAACTCAATCAATTGTAATTTGAACAAATCAAACTTAATTAATCAATCTGAATTCAATTAACAAAAACTTAATTAATCAAGATTTGAATAATTCAATTAATCCGAATTTTCTAAGTCTTGAAGAGATTAATAAAAAACTTGTTCAACTATTCAATCAAAATAAATCTAATTTAGTTATTCAATCTATAGGAATCGGGATCTAGCTATATAGAATAGTAGTATTTTATATTATTTTTCAATTCTTACAAAATGGAGCTAACCTATATCTTACCTTAAAATGCATGAACTTATAGAGTTAGGCAACCTCTCACAAATATATTTGGTCTAATTTCTTTTATGTATTGAGCTAATTAGAATGAGTGAGATGTGAAAATAATAGAATTAATAAAATAGTCATCATCGTGTTTCCACCTAATCAATTTACCTTCCTCACTCAAGGGATTTAGAAAATAAAAATTGAAATGCTTGTCAACAAGTAAAAGAAACTAAGTCCACACATAATCAAACCAACTCTATACTTAATATTACACTTAGATATATGTCTCATAAAAATCTAAATCACTAAGTGGAATTAATACATCTTAGTTATAATCATTAATTTTTCAAGATTTATTTGAATAATCTAGTAATTTTTTAAATTAGTAAAAATTAAGAGAAATTAAAAACGACTAAGATCAAATTAGACTTGAACAAAATCTTAATCAAGTCGTTTTACTGACCAAATCTTTAGTGATTCGACTCTGAGTCAAAACCTAATTATCCAAATATGAATCAGAACCCAATTATCCAAACATGAATTAGAACCCATTCTTCTTATAACATCAAAGCTTGACCCCAAATCATAGATAAAATACAACTTGATTATAATTTGGTGATAGCAATAACCAAGTCTGGAACCTAGTACTGCCACTAAAGAATAAAATCACTATAGACACTAATTGGGTCTTCTAAAATAAACTAGAAGATAAAAGAAATATGACCCGTTTAGTAGCTAAAGGTTTTAGTCAGGTAAGAGGTCTAGACTATAATGAAACCCATGCATCAATTGCTAAACTTGAATTCATTAGATGTTGCTAGCATATGCAGCACATACAAGATTTTAAATTATTCCAAATGAATGTCAAATCTATGTTTTTTTATAAAAAAAGATTTACATAAGTCAACCGTTACACTTCGAACACTAGACTACCACAATCATGTACAAAAATGTTGAGATTAGTTAACTGTAAATGGCTAAATCTCTAATTCTGGGATTATGCTTGGAGTCTTAGAAGTACTTAGCATATCATACATAAAAACATTTTAAGTGCATTGCTTATTAAAGTTAATTTCTTTTAATTGTGGTTCTTTAAGTATTTAATTGCTTACTTTGATCGCATATATTTTAAAGCAATTAATTGTTTGTAAATAGTGTTAAAACCATTTATTTTGCAAAATGTCTTTCAAAAGTTTTTTAAAAATATTTTTAAATTTATTTTGATAGATAGACATTTTTGAAAAGTACTTTTTAGGGCATGTTTGGTTCAGAGTTATCATTGATAACCGTGGTTATCTGTCCATGTTTATCAACGATAACCTTATTTGATTTAAGTTATGATTGATTCCCGAGTAATGCAACATCACCGCCACATCAACAAAATATCAGCAAATGAGTTATAAACCTGAAATGCGATTACCTTAACAGTCTAAGGTTATTTATGATTTTGGAGGTTAACAAAATTGTTTTCTATGATTACTTTTCGATTTTAAAACCGAGTTAATTGAAATTTACAGTAAAACTGAGTTAATTAATTGAATAAATTTTAATTTAAATACTTATAAATTTAAAAGAGATAATTTAAAGAATTATTCTATTAATATATATATAAATTTATTTTAAAATTTAAAAAATAATAAATAAATTATATTTATTTTTTATATAATATTAATTTATTATCATCATTAATATTATTAATTTAATTTAATTAATTCTAAAAATAAATTGAATTAAAGGTAATATAGTAAATGTTAAACTGGTTATGTTTTATTCCCTCCAAATAAATAAGTTGAACCAAACAACACTAGGTTATGTTTTATATCCTAAAATTTTGATTATGGGATTACTTGATAATTACATAATCAAGGTTATACATGATAACTTGATCAAATGCACCTTTAAAGGGGGTGTTTCCGTAAGACTAACCTTTGAAATTATTTTGAATTTAAAAATGTTTGAACATAGTTTGCAAATGGTCTAAGTATTCTTGATTGTATGAAATGTTTTTTTAGTTCTTTTGAAAATTATTTTCATATATTTATTTTGAAAAAGTTTCTATAATTAGCTTTTAAAGGGTATTTCATTATAATTATAATTTAAAAATTATTTTGGAAATAACTTTGAAAATGCTTTTGCATATTTTGTAAATACCTTGAAAATTTTTTTCTTACAAAGTACTTTGCAAACAGATTTTTCAAGTAATCTTAAAAGTATATGCCTATGTTGAAAATTACCCTTGAAAATGCTTTGCAAATTATTTCCATAGAATAAGTTTAGAATATTGTTGAAAATATTTTTAGCACTTGAAAAATATTATTTAGAATATTTTTGAAAGTCATATTAGAACTTGAAACTACTTAGCATTTTTACACTTAGCAAAATTTTAAAGTCCCTGAAAAATCTTATTTGGACTTTCAAAATTACTTGTGAAAATCATTTAAGTATCGTTTGAAAACATTACTAATTAAGTGTATTAAATGCTTTCAAAAACTATTTGTGCTTTAAAAATTCTAAGGGTTTTCAACGACTTAAAAATTTTCAAAAACTATTTCCACATACTTAAATAGTTAGCTTTTGAAAATATTTTTTGAAAACTCCCTTACAATTTGTTTTTAGGGTCTTCATGTTGTTGTTGATGCATGTCAATAGGGAGAGAAGAATAGGTTAAAAGTTATTATGAAAAAGTAGTATTCTTAAAACCTCAAGGATATTAAATTCAGGGGGAGAGTATAATTTGAGGGGGAGCATTTTTGAAAATTAAAGCTTAATATTCATTTAACTTTGAACCAGATTGTTGCTGGAATTTGTGTTGATTGCTGTCGTTGACCACCGGAGTGTTCTCTGTTGTTGGAAACTATTTCTAGCCATCGGAGAAGTCGTTCGCCAATATCTGGGTTAGCAACTTGAAGCTTGTGAAGATTTTGGATAATTCTTCCATCGTTGTCGGAAAGGTTTTCGATTGTTTGCCTTTATCGATGGTCAAAGATTGACCATCGAAAACTAAATCGGGAATACAATTGCCGGTAATAGTTAGAAAACCCTGAAATTTATCACAACAAATATTGTTGTGTATTAGGATTTTTCTCTCGTATCGATCGTTGTCGATTGTCGGTTAGTACCGAAGACAATGATACAACTTGTGACTTTGGAAGTCGTCCGGATGAAAGCTTGGCGTGGATCACCAGTAGAGGCGGAACTTCGAGAAGGGCAATTCGATTGATGCCAATCCCGCTCAACGTTATCTATTAGGTACGCATAGAATAATTGTTATTTCGAAAAATTTTAAATTTCAGTTATGCCTTGTACTTGTTATATCTTGTATTTGTATGCGTGTGTTGTAATAATTAGATTTAATTATTAGTTTATTTTCGTTGCGCACGTTTGCGAAATGTGTAAACACGCACAACGCACCAGGACGATCCCAACAGAACGTTCCACCCTCTCCTCTAAAGAAGTCTTGCGAGCCCTAAGGGAAGAACATTAGTTGGTCTCGGTCCTGACTCGAGAGCAGTGAATGGTTCAGTGATCCGGTCTTGTTCAAGAGTAGAGGCTGGTACATTATCCTTGTCATGATGGCTCTTCGTGCGACCCTTCAGAGGCAGACTTCTTAGAGGGAGTGTCACCAAAGGAACCCTTCAAAAGGACTCGCCAAGGTGTCGGGAGTTGGTCGGTCTATCTTGTTGGGTGAGGGCATTGTGCTTGTTCCTACAGAAGGAGGTTGCTTCTGTACTCGACTTATTTTCCTTGGTTGAGGCTCTCGATGGGTCTCGGGTGCCACTTCCATTAGTTCTACCTTGACGATCGAGGCTTGGGTTTTGTGCACGTTTCCAGAACTCTCTTTTCTGGTGGAGGGACTCGTGGACTCATGGACACTGGCTTGAGAGTCCCCAACCTCTATATGAAGATCACTTATTGCCATCGCAGTCTTGGCCTCAACGGTCGATGACTCAACTACGTCTTCCGAGACCCACCAACTGTCGATCGTCGTCAGATCTCATTTCAGAGTCTTGTTAACTGAAGAGTTCAACATGATATGACTTACAAGAAAAAGAAAAGATTAGTCAGTATACAAGATGATATAATACCAAAAAATAGTCTTACTCAGACGATCTTCCAGAAAGATGACATTCAGACTCAAGCTAGTTTGGTATAGAAGGGTTTCGTTATCCACTAAGGCGTTCATATTGAACTTCAAGCCTGTTAGGATATCAATTGCAGACAAATAAGTTGACTCTAATCTGTACTGATCAAGGGCTGATTGTGGGGCATCTCAGGATGCTAGGGAGTAGGCCAAGTGTAAGGTTGAGGGGGTTTGATGAAGAAGTATTTGTTCTTCCATCCCTTATGGGAGGTTGGATATTTATTCAAGAAGTTACAACCCAACCTTGCCGCGAAGTAAATTACCTTGAGATCTCCTCTCTTGGGATAGAAGAAGTAATGAAAGGTAGTGGAATCAAGTGGAATTTGATATATTTAGGAAATGATTGAGACGCTATAGATCAGACGATAAGAGTTTCGGGCAAATTGGGATAGACAATACTGGAAATAGGTGGTCAGGTCTTGAAGTACAGAAGGGATAGGAAACCTAAGGCCGCTGGCTAACTGGCCTTGAAAGAAGGTAATATAACTTGTTGGCAGCTCATGAGGTCGATGCCCAGAGGCCGGAATCCTAATACGATGGTCTAAGGGAATACCGTACTGTTCCTTGAGCAGTAGGTCATCACCTGGGGTATACACAGATCGTTGGATCTCATACTAGGGAATCGACTCATCATTAATGGCCATGGGAGAACGGAGAAATCAAGACGGTCGGGGAAAAGGAAAAATGGGTACAACTGAATTTACGATTGTTGTCGGACGCTGGAGGAAGACGAAGACACAAAAGAAGACATCCGTGAATGAAAGCGGCGTGATTCAGCGACGGTTTGATATACCTTCGAGATCACACGGTATGACTATCACATCAACTCACTGAACCGTCAGATAGGGATAAAGAACGATGAGATCTCATCTTAGTGGTCACATCACATGGCCTAGTCAGCAGAATCGTGATATGATCTCTCTCATTAATGATTGGTCAAACGACGCCTCGGACGGCGCGATGATTCAAATTCAACCGTTAAATGCTAAACCATATGAACGAGAAATCAACATTACCATCCGATTTGTGACCACGTCAGTAGGATCATCTTCCCACTTTGCCATCATTAATGCAGCAAAGTATTCTTGTGGCTCAAAGAAGATAATGCACACCATCATTAATGCAGCTGTGAAATGTGCCAATAATGAGGCTGATAAGTGATTTAGTGTATCAAGAGCATTTAATGCGATATCTTTTCTCCTCGTGAATAAGAACTTGACCAGTAGTCCTGGTAAGGTGTCTGCACTATGGTTCGTCAAGTTGGATATCTTCCGAGCAACACGACACAGTCCAGTTAGTCGGACTACTCCTCTTTCGACTATACTAATTAGGGAAGTTTATTATACGACGGAAATCTAAAGTTGCTATGTGATCCTAGATTTGGAATGATGTGGAGCTATTAGACAAGATCAAGGAGGATTACATAAATCTCAAAGGGTAGCAAGTTGGCGACCTCAACCTTGGATCTGTAGGCCCAACCTTGGCCTCAAGCCTTGGATTTCGATCTCGGCCTCTATTCGGTCTCGGACGCCGACCTTAGCCTGGTCTCATGTGTTGACCTCCACTGGGTCTCGGGCGTTGACCTCTCAGATACCGACCTCACCCTACGCCTGACCTCATGCGTCGATTTCATCTCAGCCTCGGGCCCTCGACCTTAGCCTCAGGTCTCAGTCCTGACCTCGGCCTCTAGCCTCAGGTCTCGACTTCAACCTCTATTCGGTCTCATGCGCCGACCTCATCTCCGCCTTGGGCCCCGACCTCAGCCTTAAGTCTCGGGTCTTGACCTCAGCCTCTAGCCTCGGGTTCTGACTTCAGTCTATATTCGGCCTCATGCGTCGATCTCATCTAAACCTCGGGCCCCGACCTCGGTCTCAAGTCTTGGGTCCCAACCACGGCCTCTAGCTTTGGGTCTTGATTTCAGTTTATATTCGGTCTGATGCGTCGACCTTATCTAGCCTCAGGTCTCTCTTTGTTGGCTTCTAGGTTGAATTCGTGAAACTGGTTCGTTCGTAAGATCATAAAACCCTAAGGTTGTTTCGCTCGAAAAAAAAGAGAAATATTTCGGAAGATATGGACAATGGGAGCGCGTATATCGAAGTATACCATAAATGGTAGCACGTATTTCGGAACAAATCTTAAACAGATACTGATGTTTCGCAGATGGACACATAGGTAATTCTATAAAAGGTTGCCCTACCCGGGACACAGGTATGCACACATAAAATTCTAATTTCCCCAAACCCTTATTCTCTTTCTTCACACAAAATCCTAATTTGAGAGTTGGAGTGGTTTGCTAGGATCCACCCCCGATGACATTCTAATTTTCTCTTGGAGTGCTTTTCAGATCTCTTCATCTTTTCCGGCGACTATCTCTGGGAAGCGTGTACGTCAACTCTTTCGTTGACCAGTAACTTGATTCTAATTTTCTTTTGGAGTGTTTTTCCAATCTCTTCATCTTTTTCGGCGACTATCTCCGGGGAGCGTGCATGTCAGCTCCTTCGTTGACCAGTGACTTGATCATCTACAGTATTTGGCTGAAACAGTCATACATCAAAAAGAATTTCTAAATAGTTTATTTACCTTTAAATTAAAAACATACGGTCCCCCTTTTAGTTATAACACCAATAATTTAAGAGTTTTTACATTTTTGAAAGATATTTAATGTGGCTTTAATTCAAATAGTTTGCTAAAATACTCCCCTTTTTGAGATTTTTATTTTCAAAATATAATGAAACTAATTTTTCAACCTCTTTTTGAAATGGATTTTCTCAATTTGTTAAACCACATTTTGAAAATATTTTCAAAATAATTGTCGAAGGACATTGTCAAATAATTTAAAAAGTTCTCAAGGAATTTTTATAAAACATTTTTTCAAATAGTATTTTCTATACATATTTCAAAAACATGTTCAAAAGTATATTCAAAAACATTTTAAAAAAATTGAAAGCCTTTTGAGGACATATTGAATCGTTTAAAAAATTTTGAAATCTTCCCCTAAAATCAATATTTTGTTTCTTAAGAAGTTAAGCTTCACTTAAATTTGACACTCCATGAACATAACCCTCTTAACCATAAAGGTTGCTAGGGATGCTTAGGTGCTTTAGGGATTATAAATGACCTAAAATAGTTAGAAGTTAAATGTTGGTCAAGAATTTAATTTTTCAAAAGTACATAAGTAGTTTTGAAATTTTTTATAAAAGCTTAACATTCGAACAATCATGAAAAATCATCATTTCGACATTATTATGCCAATGACTATTTTCAAAAAATAATTTTTTAAGAAAATATTTTATGAATTTTTAAAATCTTTATTTTAAAAAATGACATCTTACTTGTTCTATGTGTCTCAGTACATATTATAAAGTAATGCTATGATTTGTTGTAAGATGTGTAATTTTCATATTTTTGGTGATTAATTTAGTTAGATTCTGTGTGGTTTAGGTAATTTGATCCTTTGTTAGATATAAGCTTAGCTTTCAGATCTCCAAGCAAGAGTTTTTAGGATAGGTTCCTAGGTAGCGGCGAGTCTCAACGGATAAAAAGTTGTCACGCATCTTAGTTAGAACCTTACCAAAATAACAAGTTACCTATATTAAACTTTGGTCTAACTAGCTTAGATTAGATTAAGGTAGTTTCTAACTAGCTTAACTCAGTCAAGTGCACTAGATAAGATTTGAGGTATGGTTTTAGCCTAGACATGCACCATTAGAGCTTTCTTAGTCTACTATCATCTTAACTCTTTCGGATACCCAGCATTGGGATCAAACTTGTCTAAACTATCCAATTGTCCTATTTTAAGATTGATAAAATTCTAACATGAATTGTGGAAGTATAACATTACATGCATAAAAAAAAAGACAAAGCATGACAAGTATAACAATAATGGAACATAAGTATGCATATAATAGAAAAATAATTAATTCGTTGTATTCTAATAATGTGTCAAATACACAATTTGATATATTGCTTGTGATTCCCTTGAATGTGTTAGCCCAATTTTGGCACACTTTTATTTTTAGTTTGTAGTATTTTCTTGAGTAAAATTTTATTTATTTGTTCCATAATAAATGGTACTCAATTATAGGTTAAATTATATGTCTTGGATTTCTTTTCTTGACCTTTGTTGGACTTTAGACTTGTGACCCAAATTTAAATTTTGTATCTTAGACCTATTTGTAATTTTTTCAAAGGTGTTTTTTATACTTTCAGTTTTAATTTTCAAAATATTATTTTGTTTTTCCAAACCTTTTAATTTTCTAGAATTTTCATTTCTATATTTTGAATTTTAAATTTTAAATTAGGTTTTTCTGAATTTTTAAAATTTAAATTCTGATTTTTAGATTTTCTGTAATTCAAATTTTGATTTTCTGATTTTAAATAATTTTGTTTTTTAGAAATTAATTTTGATTTTTCTGTGATTAATCTTTTATTATTGAAAATTTGTAATTGAAATAATTTTGATTATGTAAACTCAAATAATTCTGATTAATTAAACATTGATTAATCTAATTAATTATATTCTGATTAATCTTTTTAATGTTCAAATTTTTATCTTCTAATTTGCTAAGATAATTTGAATTTAAATTAGAGAACCGTAATCTTCTAAATCATTAAATTTAATTTCATGCAATTCATCAATATTAAAAATAGGATTTGCATAAACACTAAAATTTGTTACCTTAGAAGCTCCCCTGGATCTTTGAATCTCCTCCATGGATATTGATTCTTCTAATGATCCATCTTCTTGCACTTGAAACACATTATATGTTCTGTCGTCTTTCGTACCTCAAGCAATAGTACTTTCTTCACCCCAGATTATGCAAGAGTTTTCTTTAAAATAGAGCACTTGTTTTTGTAGTTCTCTTTTTTTCTGCACTTAAAATATATTATATGATTTTTATTTTTTAAATTTGAATTTATATTTGTTGAGCCCTTAGTAGGACTCTCCCCTTTAATCTCTGGCAATGTGGATTTCCATTAAACTTGTTTTTTAAGTTGATCCTCCTTAAGCTTGTCTTCTAGTCTCGAGGGATTCTCATGGAGCTCGATTAACTGTGTCCAGAGGTCATGTACATTTTTGTATTTACCTATCTTGCATATGATGTCATTATGTAAAATATTTAATAATAATTTTATTGCCTTTGTGTCTACTTCTGCTTCTAATCTTTTAATTTGGTCCTCTAGCCACTTGGTTTTCTGGAGATCTTTGCCATTTTTGCCTTTTGGAATCTCTAGCACTTTCATCAAAATGGCTTAGCTTTTAAAGTCCTCCATTAGTATGAAGTTCTCCATTGCCAGCCTCTAAATAAGCAAAGTACTCATCTCCATTGCCATTTTTTCTTGAAAGTCCATTCTCTTATTCTTTTACAACAAAAAGAGAAACTAATTACTAAAATAATAAATAAATTGAAATTCAAACCTTTAGCCTTGTGCTTGAATGACGGTGAAGCTCTTTAGAGCATCCTACTTAATATGTCAGATCGAGATAATACTAGGGGGGGTGAATAGCATTTGACTGAATTTTCTTTTCTGAAATGTTAGTTCACAACGGAAAATAAAAGAAATAAAGCAAACACGAATTAAATACACTTGGATTTTAACGTAGTTCGTTAACCCTTAGAGTTTCTATTCCACGGCCTATGCCTCGAACACGAGCCAATTTTTTCCTTATCAGAAACCTTCTGGATGTGGAGAAATCTTTTACAAATTGTTCTTATAAATAAGCATGTCAAGCAAAAATAAAATTGATAATAAAATTTAAACAAATAAGATGTTACTAAAGACGTGATCACCTTTGGAATCCTGAATGCTACTGCACTTGTCTTGGTACCTCCTAGATTAATTGAACAACACTTCAAGAAATTTGACCATATAAAAAAATGAGAATGTGAGTTATGGAGATTGCCTGCTCGAAGTTGTACTTATAATGATGTTTCAGTCGACCAGAGGTCCTTCCGATCCACCAGAGCTCGTTGTTATCCAATGACGTAGTCTTCATTGTCTATCCACTTATGGTCACCCCAACTCACCCTTAGTCAACTTTTGTGTCCACATATATGCTGCATCCCCTATTGACTGAATATTGATCTGGACCTTTAGTTGCTTGGACCACTTTCGATTGCTTGGACTAGAGTGTTATACGGCCACGCTAGTGCTTATCCTGATCGAAGACCTGACTCTGATTTTTGATCATTCGTATATGCTTTTGGTTGTTCGAACCTTTAGGTCCGGTCGCCCAGACCCTTCGAGTCCAATTGGTTAACTCAAGCTTCCTACAACATAGAGTTAGTCCAGAGTATAACATAGAATATGCAAGCATGTCTAATATGAAGCCTACTTGACCTACTAAGCTTACCTCGTATTTAGCCTACCTGACTTATCGAGATTTCTTACTTGGTTGAAATTTACTCCAAGACTTTTCCTTTACCTAGAGTTCATTCTTTTAGGGTTTTCATTTGTTTATAGTTCACTCTTCCAAGACTTCTCTTTATCGAAAGTTCACTTTTCTACAATTTTTTTCTTGTTAATCATTCGATCCCCCTTAAACACTTGGAGTTTACACCTTGCCTAACATCTAGTCACTCTTGACTTGCTAGTACTTTTATCACTAACTGTCAAACATATGATCACCATTAACCTACTTGGACTTTTACTAACTTTCAACCATTCGGTTACTGTTGACTTGCTTGGATCAATTCTAGGTCAACCTTGACCAGATTTACACACAGATATATTGATCAAACATATTGATCAAATATCAAAGCTCTATAGGTTCATTTCACCAACAGTATATAGAGTAGCCAAATACAACATAGGGATCCCCATTTAGAACTTTGTCCCTCGCTTCTTTAGTTTCAAATTTGAAGACAATCCAGTGGCTGCTATGAGTTTGGAATTTGCATGGCACTCTCCACCCGCTGAGCATATCTCGTAGGGCTTTCCATCCTGGGAATTTCCCTAAGAATTGGCCCATAAAATAGGGGCATTTATCTCGCTTGTGCTTCAAGTGCTTTTTGAAATCAAGCTGGTGGCAATTTTTGAATGATAGTAGTGACTTGAAATGTCTCACTGTCCTTAGAATGAGTCTAATGCAAGATTACTTAAGCAAACTCTTGAACTTGACTAATCACGATTTTGGAATCCACCATTTTGTAATCCAAGAATAGCCAACAATAAATTTCTTGGCCCTTGTATCCTCAGTTCAGTTTTGTATTTTCAATCAAGAGATTTTCAAAATTCCTTAGCCGTCTTTAACATGCTATATTCCTTGTATACCAAGTATGCAAAGCTATTCAAATGTAGTTCCAAAGTAAGAATTCAGAGTGTTTCCATGTTTTCACATCATTGACAGCTTGCATTGGTTTCACCTTGAGCTGGTTTTGGAGTTCCCTCCATCAAAAACCCTACGAGATTCAACGTGATGAGATAGAAGAGCATCTTTTGCTGTGACCATTTGAAGTTTAAGCCATTGAACTTCTCTAGTTTCTCTCCATGGCGTTTTCCCCATGGTTAACTGGAATTTCCATAGCTAGGGCAGAAGGGACTTATGTACGTTGAGTAGTCTGGTTTTCAACACTTTTAGTTGTCATCTCTGAACAAAAATCAATGTTAATACTTTATTTCAAGTATCAAATATATTTTTAGATTGTTTAAGCAATTATATATATATCGAAATTAAACAACAATGAAATATAGTTTGTGAAGCGCTGACTTCTAGATGTCAGCAAGGGCAGCTTCTTCTTGATGAACCGAGGTTTATGATAGTTACAGTTTCCTTAAGACAGATTCATCCCTTCTATGGTAGCTTAGAAGTTTGAATAGACGTTTATCAACGGCTAAACTACCAATAACAATCAAACACAATTGCTATTATAATTTGTTATCACGGAAGGTTGAGTAGGAACAAGAAAAGAGGATTGCTTACTTGCTGGAAAAGGAGGTTGAGGAAGTGAATTTATAACCATGGCTCTCCAATCACTTGGCTGGACATTAATTATCATCCTCAAAGCCTCGTTAGCTCACCATTAACACATCCGTCAAGGCAGCAGATCATTCACTTGCCATTAACACATCCATTAAGGCAACAGATGAAAAGGTTAATTCTAAAATTAGCAAAACGTGTCACTGTCCAATAGTACTCACAGGATCTCAAAGGCGTGATTCAATATAAATTAAACCACTTGCCTTAATTTTTGAATTGTGAGACTTTTCACTTTCAAAAAGCTTAGCTTACTCGAGATTTGTAATCAAACTAGGGTGGTTAGTCTAGACTTCAAACTTATTCTTACAAAATGATTATCACAATCAAATGATTTACAGTTTGAATTGCCTGATTTGATTTGATTCGATTCAGAGGCAAATTGTGCATCTGAATCAGAATTGACTAAGCAAACCGATGAGTAAATATTAGATAACACACTATGGGATAAAAAATTCATTGGTGTTTTGTGTTTGATGAAGCATCCTCTTTGACCTGTTGCCCATTAGATTCCCATCCTCACAGCTTGTCGATAACATCTTCGTCCTTAGTGGATGGCTTCCTCAGCGATGTCTTTCTTGGGCGAGCTTGAGGTGGTTGAATGTCTTAGATCTTCGACTCTGACCTTCATTGTAGACTACTCCGCTTTTCCAGATTCTACCTCGACAGACACCCAGATTCTACCTCAAGTGACAGACATCCCTAAGCAGTTGACCGCCTTCCTCATATGTCTTCAACAACCGACTGCATGTCCACATGCCAGGGATCTGCCCTCAACTAGATCCCTTTGCTAGATCAGCAACTCACCGTGCATCCTCATTCCAGCATCCATATTCCATCAGTCCTCACTCCAATATCCAAATTCCACTGCATGTGCTTAGCACAACCAGAATACTAGAAAATCCGGATTCCAACTTCCAGATTACTACCCGAATACCAGAATATTCAGATTCTAGCATTCAGATCTCATTACCATTAAACAGGCTGCCAGTTATTGTTGTGTTCACTGTTCAGATAAAATCTAGATTGAAAACTAAATGCATCCTTTCCATATTGATTCATCCAACTCTATTTTGTTTCTTTAGATAATGGAAAATTGAAAAAAAAATGGAGATATTTTGGATTTGAGGAAATTAATCTAACAGTATGCATTTAATCTTTGGCTAGTTTAGTAACTCCCACTTGCTATTAGACTTGACTTATTTTCATGAATGATTATGTTTGCTTCCAAGTTCAAGTACTTCATTTTCATACTTTCATTTTGGTAAAACAGTGTGTGTGGTTGTGGCACTATGCTAATCATATTATAATGTTAAATAGTATAGCTTTACAAGTTTTAGTTTGGTAGAATTTTTTTGACTTATTTATATGTTTAATATGATCCTTTTGATTCACGATTCAATACAAATTCACAATTCTAAAATCACTAAACTATTCATGATTCATCATTAGCTTGCTACTTCTAACCTTAATTTTTAATTAGTAATTTTTGGAATTTCCCAACATTCCTCTCTCAAGTAATTATGATGGACGCAAGCTTTGAAATTTCGTGCTGTGCCGCTCGAAACAGGCGGTATTTACTGGAACTGACACTGACATGGCTACTGCAAGGGTGCCACAAGGTAGCGGAATGCATTGCGACCTCGTGGTGTCCCTTCGTTGGGGTCGCGGAGGGCACTACGACGGAGGTCGTTCTCTGGCTTTTGTGACGGGACACTTGAGCGGGGAGAGGGGTTGCCAGAGCAATGGGGAGACAAGGAAGGTAGACCCGCGAGGTCACGGAAGGCGTTGCGACCCTATGACATTTCTCCGTGGGGGTTGCGGAGGGCACTGCGACGGAGGCTGTTCTCCGACTTTCGTGGCGGGATGCGCGATCGCAGTGGAAAGGGGTGTTATAAAATAATTTTGAGACTTATTTTTAAAAATAATTTTTATAAAAATTTAATAGGCCTTATCTTATGAGAAAATATTGAAATATAAGTTCAACATCTCAATATAGAGCATATTTAATAATCAAATATTAATAAAATTAATATACATTTATATTTAAAATTTAAAAATACCAAAACTGTATCGATACAACCATATCGTTTAGGTCCACAATTGAAACCCTAAACCTCGGCACGGATCGAGATTTTGAACTTTGGATAGATGTCAGAAGTCCTCAAAGAGATAATCAAAGTCTCTTCAGAACAATATATTTTCAAAGGTGTGTTAGCTTGTACATTATATTTTCATTGTTATGAAGATTCCCTAACCCCCTATAATTGACAATTCCATAGGTAGGGTACATGATCCCTTTTATCCTACAGTCATAAGCTAAAGATCATCTTGAGGGGTGAAGGCTAACTGTACCCAAATTCCCAATCGCTCTGCAATGGTTGAGCCCTTGTGTACTATGCTTAAATAGTATGATTGTTTGCATGTTTGGGGCGCATGAGCTGGGCAATATGTTATGAGGTTGAGGGTATAGGAAGTTATCAAGTGAGCAGGTTGTGGGCAATGCTTTCACGGTTGAACTATCCCATAGGCTTCAAATATCTAGCAGGTTTGTAGCTTTGTGAGATTGGATTAGGGGAGAATCTCATGAGATAACTCTCTATAAATGGCCAAAGGGATAGATAAAATTCTCCATTTAGTACATTGGTAAGGGATGAAACAATCTATGGTATTAATTTTTGTGGAACCCACCTTAATGCATTTTTAGTTTTGGTCTGTTTGACTTTTGCCCCCATGACAGCATGGTGTTGAAAGTTTCAATTCTTTTTGTTATATGTATTTTTTGTTATTCTTACAACTTGAATTTCATCAGACTTCAACATCTTGACAAATCTCAAGCAGTTTTGCTTTGAGATAATACACTTTATAGCCTTTCATCATTGAGGTAGTTGAGATTATTCATGCCTGATTTGTCATCAAGTTTGCTTTGTATGTGCTACATCCTTTAACTAATTCAAATTTATATCTTGGTTTGCGACTGATGCTTTTGATGGAACATCTTTTCAAAATGTAAGCAACACCACTATAATTTATTTGAAAGACTTTATTTTGTTGTTTAGCATGCATCTTTGGCATCTTTAATATGTTAAAGCTCCTTTCAGTCACCCGCTTTCTGGTCCCAACTATCTTGGTCTCATCTGCAGTATGTTACAGACGATAATTTAAAAAACAATTTTTCTGAAATTCATAACATTAAAAACAAACTGTTTAATTTCTTGAACTATCATTTGAAGGGTTGACCAGACTTAATTATTGATGACTTTAACAAACAGTTTGATAACACTTGTACTTCCAATGCTTAAACAAGAATCTAGATCATTCATATTTTGTGTCATGGTTATCAACAGTAGCAATTATTTGAGAGGTATTGAATCTAGACTTCGACACAATTCTCATTCTGACAATCACTGACATATTTCTTAACTACTTTATTTAATGGATGGAAGCTTCTCATGGCTTGAAAAATTATTTGGTGAATTTAAGAATATTCTGAAATCAGATAAAAAGAATTCGTTAACCATATATACAGAAAGCAGTGATGCTATGGACGATGGACCCTGCAGAAAGGGATGCCAAATTGGCAAATGAGGCACTCAAAAGAAAAGTGGACAGCCATCTTTGGGTGATCATAGAGGTTGCATGTGCTTCCTCACCTGACCATCTGATTGCTGTGAGGAAGGCATATTGCTCTCTTTATTCTTCCTCCATCGAGGAAGAAGTTGCTCACAGGTTCTCCACAATACAACCTCTCAGCAAGGTACTAATTATCTTTTCCAAGGAAGTTCTTGAAAACATCGTCATTGTTAGTATGTATAATTTGACATCTCTGATCTGGGAGGGCCATATCATCATAGAAGTTAAAAATTGTTGTATGTTGGGTCCATTAGAGACATGAGATGCACGCAATTTATCTTGACTAATTAGGACTAGTGCCTTGCGATTGTTTGTATTTCTGACTGGGCAAATGTTTTTGTTTCTGCAGTTATTGGTGTGTCTCCTTACATCTTATAGGTATCCTGGTGATCATGTCGACAGCGAGTTGGCTAAGTATGAAGCAGCTCAGCTCTCTGATGCAGTCAAAAGTAATCAAGTAGGCAACGAAGATGTTATTCGCATACTTAGCACAAGAAACAAGTCACAACTTGAGGAAACATTCAAGTGCTACATTGAGAATTATGGGAAACACATTGTCGAGGTACTAATCAAACACAGAATCACATAGTTCTCTTTAAAAATGATTTTTTTTTTTTTTTGCACATCAATAAGCTCATTCACAGTTAATGATCTGTATATTTGTCAATATAGTTTGATGCTTTCTTCATTCTCTCTGTCATTGTGCTCCATGGTCCATGCAACATTAATGAAGCATAAAAACCTCTAATTTAGGAGAATCCCCCTCTCGAGAATTTTTATTAAAAGATAGACATTATAAGAGGTAGATTGCAATGTTAAAGTCTTTCTTTAATCATAAAATAAGTTGGTGTAGTGGTTGAAGCAGAATAATAGGATATGGCAAGAATGCATAGACCTGGTACTTACCAATGATCTCTTCAGTTATGGATTTTTCAATGTATTTTTCATCTTAAAATTGCACCTGTGTTGCAAACGATACAATTAGCAGTCTAGTTTAATCTGAACGGTTAGAATTTATGTATATACATTATGAAATTTTGGTAACACAGTTTAACCCAAATTAGTCAACTTTTGGTGTGATCAATCTCAAATTGTTTAGAAATCATTGCCATTTTGAAATGATTTGGATGCAATATTCTGAGTTCTATTTGGAAGAAAAATGTTGAGTTCTATTTAAGAGATACTTGAATTTGAGGAGATAGATGTTTTTTTATTTTTGTTCTTAGATATTCAATAATTATTTTTTAAAATCATTTTGTTCATTTTTCAAGATTAATGGTATTCCTATTTTCTAGTTTAGCTTGTGCTCCATTTTGTGCCAATTTTCCAAGAGCAACCAGATTTGCTTGTTCATAAAAAAAAGGGGCAAAAATCAAAAGGGGGTGCCATCATTTGCCAAAATGTCAGATGGGCACCCCTTTCCCAAGCGCCCTATTTAAAGTTAAGTGCCCGAAATACCTTTATTGTAGGTCTAGTTTAAAATTTATGTATTTCTGAACCAGATTTAGCATTTAGGGTTTGAACTTCAACCTCCTACAGCTTCAACCTAAAAACTTCCTCTTTTCTTCCTTTCTTCTTTAGTTTAAGGTTTAACTTTTCCTCCTAATGTAAGGTTTTTTTATGATCTTATTTGCATGATAGGTTTTTTTGTTCTCATTTTCTTGTTTAAAGACATGTTTTCTTGTTATAAACTCTGATGAATTCAGTTTTGTGTGTTTTGTTTTATTATTAGCGTGTTCTTAGATGAGTTAAACAAAGGGGGCTTCATGACACCTATTACATTTCAAATGAATATCTTCTGATCATGATCGACTGTGTAGAAGGTACTAGCTGTTACACGTTGTAGCTGGTTGCTAGCTTTTATAAAGTGTCATTATCAAAAGTTGATTTTGCTTCTTTGAGAGTGATAGCATTGTTAAAATAATATTTCAATAAGCAAAACAAATGAAGGGGATTCCATGACACCCATTGCATTTCAAATGAACATTTTGTGATCACAATCAACTTTGTAAAAGTTAGCAATCAGTTGCTATAACATGTAGCAGTTGGTTGCTCGCTTCTACAATAGGATCATTATCTCATTTTGATTTTGTTTATTTGAGAGTGGCAGCATGGTTAAAACAACATTTCAATGAGTAAAACAAACGAAGGGGACTCCATGACACCCACTACATTTCAAATGAACATTTTTTGATCACAATCGGTTGTGTAGAAACTAGCAGGTAGCTGCTACAACGTGTAACAACTGTGTATAATCGAACTCAATTTTAGAGGGGGGGGGGGGGGGGGGGTGGGGGGGAGGATGGGGAAGTGAATAATATTATGAATTTTATGAGTTAATATTTTTTAAAATTCTAACAAATAAACATAGAGTATGCAACGGAATAAAAAAAACTAATTTAAATACAATGCTAATCAAGTGATATTTGTAACAATCAAGTAATCAAATATCAAGCTAGAGTGCAGGCTTAACACAATAAGCAACTTGACACCATCAAACGTACAAGATGATGACAATATGGCTTAGTTAGTTTTGATCACAAGAAGCATGTAAGAGTTAATTTGAATTTATCACAAGGAGCATGCAAGAACTAAGTATAGAAAAAGAAAAGACGAACACATACAACCTTTTAAAAAAATAGCAATTCTTATTTTAAATTTCTCCTTTCGAAAAAGTTTCTAGAGGTGGAGAAACCTGAAAAAGAATTTAAAAATAATATTAAACATAAAGTATACAAGAAAATGTGTGACAACAAACGATTAGAGTTGTTGAAGTTAAGGTGCAGAGTTGCAGCATGTCGTCGTAATGGATCGAAGAGCACAACAAGCATGAGCAGAGTAGTGAGATGAATTGATTGATGTCGAAAACCTCTGTCTCAGGCTTTCTTTTATACAACTTTTGATGATGTTAACGTGACAAACATTCGGTCGATTGGAGCCTCTCCGATCGCATGGAAGATGCTGACGCGACTGCAAACTTTATTCGATAAATAATGTTGTTTGTGGTCTTTGGTCAACTGGATTCCTTTCGATCACCTGGAGCGGTCAAATTTGATCTTGATCGGCTCATCTGGATCGATGGATTTCGTCACCACCGGTCACCTGGAAGTCATCTCCGATCGCCCAAGTTGCAGTCGCCCCGCTCCTCACTTTGATCTCTTAGAACCTCTTGACTCCGTCAGTCGAGGTTTATACCAGCTAGTCGATCGGATTCCCTTTCGGTCACCTAGAATCGTTGAAAATCACTTCGCTGCATTTGTTACGCGTAATAAGTATGATATAAACTTTAACATTACTCATGCGTACCTAGGCTAGATGATCCCAGCTGACCTATCTAGACTTAGTGTTAAGACTCAGCTCCCAACTGATTTCACTTGGACTTGGTGTTAAGACTTCAGCTACTAACTGCTTGTCAAGACTTCAGCTGGGAACTTCACTTGACTAGATCTACCTAGTTCCCAATTGAGATTTCCTTATTTGGTTCCCAACCAGGTCTTGCACTGTCTAACCCCGCTAGGACTTCAATCACCTGGTTCCCAATCAAGATTTTACCTTCATCTGGTTCTAAACCAGAACTTCAGTTGCCTAATCCCACTAGGACTTTACCTTTGTCTAGTTTCTAATTAGGACTTCAGTTGCCTAGTTCCATTAGGACTTTATCTTTTGTCAAGTAACTTACATTTGCACACTTGACGATATTTTATTAGTACACAAAGCATATTAATTTAAAACTTAATTATACATCAAAATATAGGTTCGATGTGGTGCTATCAGCACCAACAATCTCTTTTTTTGTTTATCATATGAAAACTTAGTTTAAAGTTAGTTAAACCAACAATATTAAAAATGAAGTTGTGCATTATATGTATGATAAAAAAATAATATAAATGCAATCATACATTAATGAACTTAATGAAAGTTTTAAATTCTCCTCCTTAATATATGAACCTCCTCCTTAATTTTATATTAAGAGAAAGGAAATTTTAAACTAAACTTTTCTCTCCCCCTTTTATATGCATCAAAAATAGGAAAAAATTTCGAGTTTAAATAAAGTTTAAAATGAAGCATAGCAACTAAAACTCAAATTTATCAATTTAAACAAATTAAGTTGAGCACGTAACGTAAGCATGAAGGTAAGTCTTTATAAAATGAGCAATTATACAAGTAATTGAACAGGGAGGTGCAAAGGGTTTAAAGACTTTAAAAGACAAGTAATAAAATGACTTTAAATAACTAAGCAATTCTTTAAGTAAGACCATTAACTCCAAGTAAGTTCAAATAAGATGAGTAAAATATGCTTAACCCTACTCTTAAGTCAACATAAGTCACTACAAATCAAACTAGACTAGAACAAGTCAAACTAGCAATAAACCTCTAGTCGGTTATTTATTACATAATCCAAATAAGCATTAAGGACGCAAGTAGACTTGCAAATAGAGTAGTCAACATAAAGTTAAATGAGTCAAACTAAGAACAGGGTAAGTCAAAGTTAAACTTTAACGTTTATTAAGTAAGCTTAAAGAGGTGCTTCAAAAATTTTAATTCAAATAAGGCATGGCTTAAGCTTAAGTAAATGAAGTAAGCTTAAGTAATAATAAAGTAGGTTTGAAATAGAATGAGCTCAAGTCAAAAGAAGTTAAAAATAGTATGGCTCGATTAGACATTGTAATCATTTAATAAGTGTGCATGCAAACTTTTTAAAAGAAGCATAACTTGACATGAATAAACTTTCAATTAAGCAAGATAAGCAAACAATTATGACAAATATGACACGTAAGCAACTAAACTAGTAAACATAAGATTAAAAGGTTTACTACGTGGTCAACACAAATCAACATAAGCACTAATGGAACAAGCATTAACTTGAATAAATGAATACACTTAATAAATAAACATTTGAATAAAGTAATTGGTCATTAATACAAGTGTTAAATAAACTGACTTTGAATAAGTGAATAATTAAACAAGCTTTTAAGTGAGTGATTTAAATCTTTAAGTAAATTCTTATGTAAGAAATGAGTTTAAGTAAGTAATGAGCTTGAGTAAAATCAAGTAGGTAAGTAGCTCAAGTAGGTAAGTAGATTTGAAATCAAATGAAGTCAAGTCAAAATGAATAATAGAACATGTAATCATAAATCTGGACAACTAAGTTAAGTATCAACATATGAAGTTAAACTTAACTTTAAAGAATTTACTACATAGTTAAAATAAGTCAAATTAGCTAAACCTAATAATACCTAAATCCTAGTCTAAGTAAGACTAAGAGTTAGCTCCTCTTAAATTAGAGGTTTATTTCTTTTCATCCAAAAGTCTCTATCTTCTCCTAAGTTTGAACTAGAGTTAACATGAGTTGAATCCATAAAATGAACATGATATTTGGGGATCTAATACGGATTATATCCTAAATGGTTATGATTTTATCTCTTATTTTGTCCAAAAATGTCCTCTTGTTATGTTGTAGGACACTTGTGTGAGGAAGAAGCTAGGTTAAGTGTGCATATGTTATTTTTCTTAACTTCTAGTCACGTTTGGTTCTTCAATGTATGTAGTTAAAGGAAAATTTGCTTTATAGTTAGTATCACACAATTGATTTATGCTAAGTAAATTAGACATGAAATTTTCAATATAAAATATTTTCTTCATACATAAGTTCGAATTTAAAAAGATATTACCTGATCCAATTATCTTTAAGTCGCCTTGATTAAAATCTGACTCGAGTTCGAATTTTGACTCAGGTTGAGCTTCATTGGTCAAGTCCTCGGAATTTGACAAGCTATAAGAGAGGTGCAACAGACTTGTTCTGATTCAACTTCTTCGTTCGTTTTCAACACTCAGCTTTTACCGAGGCTCTTTTGCATATTTAAATGGTTTGACTTTCTCAAGTTGAGCTTGAGTT
Organism: Curcuma longa; assembly: GCF_044706935.1. Classification (NCBI taxonomy): domain Eukaryota; kingdom Viridiplantae; phylum Streptophyta; class Magnoliopsida; order Zingiberales; family Zingiberaceae; genus Curcuma; species Curcuma longa. Next base: position 38,682 of record NW_027433432.1, read on the forward strand.
AGACTACAAAGAATGATGGTGGTTGCTTTTGCATTTAGTTGAGCATCTTTCTTGATGCAGCTTCTTTATGAGTTGAACCCGCATAGCTCACCTTTTGAGTCTCTTGGTAGGTTGACTCCATTTTGAATGACTCTTTAGCAATTTGAGTTATTTATAAGGATGCACTCCATCCTTCTCTTCCAATAGGCAAAATTTTTGCCATCAAAGAGAGGAGGATGGGTTGTGCTAAATCCTTCATGCATAGATATGTTTCTAAGACTTTTGCAAATCTTGGGTTAGTTGCATAAATAAAATAGCAATCAAATAGTATTAAGTTGAGTTAAGGCTAAATCAGGGTTATGGTTTAGTTTGAGTTTGGTCTGGTTGTAGTTAGGGTTTGAATTTTGACTCGAGCTAGGCTCGGATTAAGTTAATTGTAATTTAAATGATTTGATCCAACTCTAAATGTAAAATTTAACCTAGGATTCAGGTTTTGCTTTGGGTTAATTAAGCAAAAGTTTCCTAAATTAACTTCTAGGTCGTGGTGAGGGATATTGACCTTCTTAATTGGATCAACGATCACTTCCTAAGACAAAGCTAACTTAAGAATCTAAAGCTGAACTAACTTAAATATGACTCCTTGGTCTAACTGGCGAATGAGATGAGTTAGTTTCAGCTAGTTCGCCTTAACCCGATGCATTAGATCGGATATGCCTTATCTAATTTAGACATCTAATCAAGGTTTTCTAGTATACTATTAGTTCAATCTGCTCTGATACCAATTTGTATGATCGAACTCGACACTAGAGGGGGGATGAATAGCATTACAAATTTTATGAGCTAATATTTTTTAAAATTCTAAACAAATAAACAATAGAGTATGCAATGGAATAAAAAAAATTAACTTGAACACAATGTTAATCAAGTGATATTTGTAACAATCAAAAAATCAAATATCAAGATAGAGTGCAGGCTTTAACACAATAAGTAACTTGACACAATCAAACGTCTAAGATGATGACAATATGTAAGGCACCAAAACACTTGCAATATCTAATTAGATATGATCATGCATGACTTAGATTTATCACAAAAAGCATGCAAGAGTTGATTTGAGTTTATCACAAGGAGCATGCAAGAACTTAGTGTATTAAAAAAGCAAAGATGAATAAGCATAACCTTTTAAAAACATACCGATTCTTATTTCAAATCTCTTCTTTCCATAAAGTTTCTGGAGGTGGAGAAACCTTAAAAAGAATCTAAAAACAATATTAAGCACAAAGTATACAAGAAAATGTATGGCAACAAATGATTAGAGTTACATTAGGTTGCTGATCGAAGTTAAGGTGCAGAGTTGCAACACGTTGTCGTAATGGATCGAAGAGCACAACAAGCACGAGCAAAGTAGTGAGATGAATTGATTGATGTCGAAAACCTCTGCCTCGGGCTTCCTTTTATATAACTTTTGACAATGTTGAAGTGACAAACATTCGGTCGACTGGAACCTCTCCGATCACCTGGAAGATACTGACGTGACTTTAAGCTTTATCTAATAGATAACGTCGTTTGCGATCTCCGATCAATTGGACTCCTTTTAATCTTCTGGAGCTAGGTCAAGTATGATCTTGACCAGTATCCGGATCACTGGATCTCATTACCACTGGTCGCCTAGAAGTCATCTTCGGTCGCCTGGAACCTTCTGACTCTATCAATCAAGCTTTATCCCTAGCCAACCGCTCGAACTCCCTTTCGGTCGTTTGAAATTGTTGAAAATCGCTTCCCTGCATTTGTTACACATAATGAGTATAATATAAACTTTAACATTACTCGTGGGTACCTAGATGTTCAACTCCCAACTGATCCATCTAGACTTAGTGTCAAGACTTAACTTCCAGCTGATTCCACTTGGATTTTGTGCCAAGACTTTAGCTCCCAGCTGATTCCACTTGGACTTGTTTGCCAAGACTTCAGCTCCTAGCTGACTTCACTGGTTTTCAATTAAGTCTTGCATTGCTTAGCCTCTCTAGGACTTCCATCATTTGGTTCCCAACTAGGACTGTCTCTGCCTGGTGCCTAATTGGGACTTCAGTTGTTTAGTTCCACTAAGACTTTATCTCTGTCTGGTTCTCAACCAGAACTTCAATTGTCTAGTTCCACTAAGACTTTACCTCTTGTCAAGTAACCTGCACTTGCACATTTGATAATATTTCATCAATGCACAAAGCATATTAATTTAAATTTAATCATACATCAAAACATAAGTTCGATTGATGCTCCTAGCACTAACAAACTGATTTCTAATTTCTACAATAATACCATTATATTATGTTGATTTTGATTATTGGAGAGTGATAATCTGATTAAAATAATATTTTAATGAGCAAAGTAAACTAAGGGGACTCCACGATATCCATTACATTTCAAATGAACATTATTTGATCACGATCGACCATGTAGAAACCAACAGGTAGCTGCTACAATGTGTAGTAGTTAGTTGCTAGCTTCTACAAAGTGTAGCAGTTGACTGTGGTTCAAACCCTAAATACTAAATCCGGTTCAGAAATACACAATTTTTGAACCACACCTACATGAAGGTTATTTGGGACCATTTACTTTAAATGGGACGCCCATGTGACCTTTTTTGAAAAAGGGGCACCCATATGATGTTTTGGCAAATGGCTGGCTTCCTTCTGATGTTTGCAAAAAAAAAATCATTATGACCTTAGATGCCATAAGTAAAGAACCGATATTTTCTTGTGCCTAAAAAATCTGACTGCAAGTTGTTTTGTAAAATAGCTTGCATCCTTGATTCCTTCTAATCAAGGATATTTTTTATTAAAAAATAATTATCATTGTGCCTAGTGTCTTTTGGTCAATCTTAATTATTAAAAGTGTCTTTTGGTATATTGCCCTTATAATTTTGTAATGATTATAAAAAGAAAATTCATAGACAGCTTCTTGTAATATAAGGTAAGATTGTGTATAATAGATTCAATATGGTTCGAATTTTTTCCGAGATCTTGCATTGATGGGAGTTTTGTACATCGGGTTATCTTATATGACACAGTTAATTGTTTGTGGTGTTTGCGATACAGGACATTGAAGTCAATAAAAGTCAGTTCACAGGAGTGCTGAAAACTGCTATCTGGTGTCTTACATCCCCAGAGAAACACTTTGCTGAGGTAAACCTAATTACACTCAATTGGAGCACTTCAAAGTGTCCAACTTTCTTTGTGCATCCTGTGCAGGTTGTGAGAACATCAGTTGTCGGGCTTGGAACTGATGAAGATTCTCTTACTAGAGCTATCGTTACACGAGCAGAAATTGATTTGAAGAAGATCAAGATGGAGTATAAGATACAATATAAAACCACCCTAAAAGCTGATGTAATTGATGACACCTCGGGGGATTACATGAGGTTCTTGCTTGCCTTGGTCGGCTCTGAAGACCTATGAGAAAGAAAAAAAGAAGAGGAGATTTGTTTCGGAGAAATGTGAAATTTGATGTACATACATGCTTAGTTAATAAATAAGTTGTGAATCATTGGTTTGCTTATAGACAACGTTGTGAGAAACTTTTTAGACATTCTGAATAAAAGTTAATGGTGTGTATTGAACTTCAGTGCTTATTCAGCTATTCTCAGTTTTTTAGGTGCCATCACCACAGTAATTGTTGAGTCCTCTTGAGCTAACTAGGATATAAAATTTGCTTATTATGATTTTTTTCTCTCACAACAATTGTCCGTTTTTTCTCATCTGTGCACATTGTGGTAACGCGTTTTGTCAAATACAATTCAATGTTTACACAAAGACTGGCTTTAAGTTTAGAACAGATTGAATGGGCTGAGCGGTATGGTTCAGATTGACATATAGATGGTGCGTTGTGCGTATTTATTCGTTTGAAAAACGTACACAGCAGAAGAAAAATAAATAATAAACTAGATTATTACAACACTCGCAACCACGCATGCAAGATACAACAGAGTCTGTGCAATACTTGAAAATTAAAATTTTCAGAATAATAATTATTCTAGGTATACCTGACGTATGACGCTCAGCTGAAATAACATGTACTGATCAAATTGCTCTATCGGTGATCCACGCCAAATTTGGCCAAAGACTTTCAGTAATAATCCAAACAAGCGA
>NW_027433433.1:0-16591 GCF_044706935.1 Curcuma longa
GAACGTTCAAACAAAAAGACTAAGAAGGTTAATCAAAGATGCAATAAATCTTTAGATGAAAAATAAAAATTTATTGATATTTTATGCTAACATATAGAATTTATTTCTTATTAATCACTTATTATATATAAATAAACACATATCTTGTTTTGCATTAAGATCAAATTAAGACACAGAGAAGTATAGCTAGTATAATTTCTCCTCATCTGATTCCTCTTCTAGACAAGTTCCAACACATGCATAATTCCCAGATCTTCTCACTTTTGTCACAAACGCAGCCTTGGTGGATCGGATGCTAATATTACTGACTGGTCCTTACGCATGCTGATGATGAATAATGGAGTAGTAGTTATTGCTGCCCATGCAAGGACATGGAAAGGCACCAAATATGTTTAGTCCAAAGTCTATCATTTAGCACAGGGGACGCATGCATGATCTCCACATAATATGAATCACATGGCACATCTGTGAGACCATCATTCAGACCACGCATTATATATTTAAATCCATATACCTCGTAGAAGATCCATATGTAAGTTTTGTATAATCTACTATATGTGCTCATGGGCAGTAGCTAGCAAGCATTGCGATATTGGCACGCAGAGAGCACACATGAAGTGATTATTTCAAATGAACAGTCGTAGCTAAGTGAGGTGAGGTCAAAGGCAGAAGGCAAAAGGCAAAAGGCAAAAGGCAAAAGGCAAAAGGCAGTGGCTGGAGAGGGGCTTGGTGGTGGTGGTGGTGGTGGTTTTGGGGTTTGATACATGAATCGAGCCCCACTTTAATCCTTTCTGTGTAAACTGATATCAGGCCACCTCCACACTGACATATCCCAGCTTTTTCTTTTCTCATTCTTTTGCATGCAGTGGTGGATCCTCCTGATCACTCAAACGAACATGGTGGCATGCATGCACATCAAGTACTTCAACTATTATCTTTTCTTTTCTTTTTCTTTTTCTTTGTCTTCCTCTCTTTCTTTAAAAATTCGTTTGTGGGTTTTCAGAGAGTAATTAGCTAGCTAGGGTCGGTTTCTGTGCTTAGTAATTTCTGCCATGAATGAACTTCTTATCTCCTCGACGTGCCTCGCTCGCTCGCGAGCTCACTGCTCCACTGAATTTCGTCGGCAATGGCGGATGTACGTAGTGCATATAAACCACCCTTCATCTCTCACACATCTTTTCTAGGGCATCACCCTCTTTCCCAAAAGACCAAATCACTTTGTCGTGAGAAGTGGGCTTAAGAGTTTAGTATTTAGGATACATACTTTGTTCAGTTTTTAAGGTTTATGCTTTTCGAAGACCGCCAAGCAACTTTGGATAGCTCTCTCTATAGTGGCAATTAATTTTGAACTCTTTTATCTGTCATTTTAGATTTATTTATTTATTTATCAAAATTTTAAATTTATATAATTGATATCATCGGTATGCAACCTGTTCCAATCAACACGACGCACTAAGATGGCTTGATTCCGAGTTAGCCACATCACCTTGAATCACACTCAACCATTTGTCGAGTGATCAAGCATCCAATTGTACGTGCGCCTAAGTGCCAAGCCTCGAGGACTCTAGTGAAGACTATTCGAGTGTTGAATGCTTGAGGACTAGAGAATCCATTAACCACCTGAGCACTCGAAATATAAGGACTTTGAAGCCGAGCCCGAATGCTCGATTGCTAAAGTGTCTAAGAGCTAAAGACTCCGGAGCTTTATCTTTATACGAGAGTCAATTTGATGCGATAGTAACAATAGCAGTAGTTGCAAAGGGGTACATCCTTTTATCATTTTTCTCTTCTATATATAATGTAATATTACCAACCTTGGGGATATATGTGATTTTATATTATCTCACTTAATCACTACTTTAGGGTTTGACTTGAGTACATAAGGGGTCTCATTAAAGTCCATCTTGAACCCCTTAAAACTCTCTCTTTTTGAGCACATGATATTATATAGTTACTTCCTTTTCTTCTGCAATTGGTTCAAAGGTAGATTTGTAAAATTAGACAAAGATCGATTCTTGAGGTTTCACCATCTTGAAAGTAAGCCCTCCTCCTGTGGATCTACTACGTATTTAATTTACTTCTCTATATATGACTGTGGCACCAAATGTATAGGGCTTTCGAAGTCAACGTATGATTTTTTATAAAGTTAATAGTCCAGAGACTATCCTAATCTCAATTCAACTTTATTGTTGTCAACTAGTCCTTCAACAAGTGATGCTAATATGTTTGAACTCTCTGCTCATCAATAGATTGCTCGATCTCAATTGGATCAATAATAATTTTTTAATCAAAATTATTAGCATATGACTTTTTGCAAAGTTAATAGTCCAGAGGCTATCCTAATCTCAATTCAATTTCATTGTTGTCACCTAGTCCTTCGACAATTAGTGCTAATATGTCCGAACTCTCCGTTCATCAATAGATTGCTCGATCTCAATTGGATCAATAATAATTTTTTAATCAAAATTATTAGCGTATGACTTTTTGCAAAGTTAATAGTCCAAAGACTATCCTAATCTCAATTCAACTTCATTATTGTCAACTAGTCCTTCGACAAGTAATATTAATATGTCCGAACTCTCCGTTAGCTAATAGATTGTTCAATCTCAATCGGATCAATAATAATTTTTTAATCAAAATTATTATATAAATTTATATACTTTTTATGATCCATCGTGACTTGTTTAATTATTTTATACTTTTATTTTATTTTTCATTTTAGATAGTTTAAGTCTAGCAATTTTCGCTAAATTGATATTGACTAAATTTGAAAAACAAGTAATTGATTGTATTTCTTTGAACATGTTCAGCTGTTATGGTCGCAAGGAACGAATTTCGATGAATCAAATCTGAGAGTGGTGCATTGGGCGAGACGTGAAGCTCAGAGTTCTACCGCACCCAAGCGCTCTATCCTATCGAACTTGACTTAACTCAGGGAGTCCAAATCGAGCCGACTCCTCAGTGAGACTAAGTCTTACTCCTGAATCGAGACGACTCCTACGCTTGAGCCGAATCTTCTTTCAGATCGAGTATGAGGTCGAGCAGAATCCTTTTTCAGACTGAGTCTGAGGTCGAACCAGATCCCCTCGGATACTCGAGTCGAATCCCCGTAGACATTCGAGCCGAATCCTCGTGAACACTCGAGCCGAATCCCCTTTCAGATCAAGTTCGAGACTGAATCGAACTCCTCGCGGACCGTGTCCGAAGTCCTTAGGAATGCGGATTCCTAGGTCTGAGTCAAGTCCTCATGAGGATCCGATTCCCCTAGTCGGCTCAGTCATGTTACTCTTTTTTGGACTCGACTTTGACCCAGTTCTGACGACCTTCAACCCTCTTGCTCTGCTTCATTAAAGACCGCTTCTCTCATCATGCGGTTAATGATGCCCCTCTGACATCCTTGCAATCAATCATGGCCATACTTTGACAGCTATACGTGAAATGACCTTTTAGCCACAAGTCAATGATGGAACACATGCTCTGACCATCCCATTCCTTCTGACAAAATTCCTACCGATGATGAGATATCCGTTTTACTTAGGACGTGACATGACACTCATTTCACATATATATATTAGATTTGTCCTTCGAGGGAGAAGGGTATGCACTCTCATATTTCTGATTTTCTACTTTCCTTTTGTTTCGTCTTCTTGCATCTTCACTTGTTGACTTAAGTATCGGAGTGGTTAAAGCAGGACAATCCTTGATTTTTTTTTTCACGATTGTTGTGTTTGTAGACTCCTCCAACCTCGCGGTCGTCTCCTCATGCGATCTCATCTGACCTTGGTACTGAAAAGTCGTCGACGTATCCAGAGAAACTGATCTCGACGGGAACATCAGCCATTATATACTTTTATTTTTTAAAAAATTTGGATAATTTAATATGGTAATTTGATTTAAATTATTACATAAAGTTTAAACTGCTCAAAATAGGCACACTTACATTATTCAATCACTTTACACTTTATGACCATTTCTTGTGTATATCATTTTTTTGTTAAAAAAATAATTATTCTTCCGGTAAGTGAAATAAAGATTTCTAGTAAATATTTTTTAAAAATTTGAAAAAAAAACTTAATGGACTTTAATTAATTCACATCAGGACTTCATAACTTCAATTTATTAGATAAAATCTCTCAATTTAATTTAATTTAATTTAATTTTGAAAATTAAACACACCATTTCTTTGGATATTTCAGCCGACAAGCGACTGCCTATTATAGCAAATTATCAATGCGAATCTTGCACATTAGTTCTATTTATAGAAAGCCAATATTTGTACTAAAAAATAAATGACAGTTCATTAAAATTTCAGATACGACGAATTCAGATTATTCAGTAGCCAAAATCATCTTTCACCGTAATTAAAATAATAGCCGCCATTAAAATTCCCTTTAACAAATTTGCATTTTAAGAACAAAAACTTTTCTACTTTTTATAATAATAATAATAAAACAATATTTTATTTTATTTTATTTTAATTTTAATTTTATTATTATTAATAAAGTAGATACCTCAAGAGTCAAGTCTATTTAAAAGCACGCACGCATCGTCACCAACCTCCAAAGGAAGCCATGGCTTTGCCCTGCTTTTGAGAGCCAAACTCCTGCGCTCTACTCGCTGCCATCGCTATCTTCCTTCTCCCTTCCGCCCTCTTCTCTCCGCTTTATCTTGGCGCATGGTCTTCGTCCCTCTTTTCGACGGACATTCTCTGCGCTCGCTGCCTCGGTATGGCCGCTTCCCTTCTTCTCTCTCCTCCTCGCTTTCTTTATCTCCCCCTCCATTCCATCGTCCATCTCTAGAGCGGATCGCCAATTGAAGACCACGTCCATGTGTTGAGAAAGGAGGAGGCGAGATACAGATTTGGCGTCGGCGGACGGATGTGATGGGCTCTGTTTTTTTAATAATCACACTCAGCGAGTCGAAGAGATTATAGAATGGCAGCGCAGAGGCGCGCACGCACACCCTTTCGCCTCGAAAGGAGCCTCTTTTTCTTCCCTTAGATCCGTTCCCTTCCCTTCTTATATATCTTCAACAGTGCACGAGCAGCAGCAGCGGCAGCAACAACAGCGGCTCTTTCTGGTCACAGAGGTAGAGGCAGAGGTTTGCTTTCCGTCTTATTTAGTATCAGGGTCTTGCTTGTGCTAATTTGCTGGCTAAGATTGCAACTTTTGGCCTTAGTTTTTACATAACGTCGTAAAGCTTGCTGCTTTCTTTAGCTAGTAGTATTCTACATCTTCTCTGCTAGACATAAGACCAGAACAGGCACGTTAATGGTGGTTTGGTCGCTAGTTCATGGCGAGCGTAGATGTTGGTACAGGCTCTGTGGTAGTGTTTTCATTATTAGGGGGCATATCTTTACAGGATGGCAGATGTCATTGTCACACCGAAGAAGCCCAAGCCATGCCCCAAGCTTGGCGATGAATGATAGCAGTAGGCGTTGATCAGAATTGAAGCCCACTGAGCTCTATGCTTCTCTCTCTTCTTTTTCTTGGGCGTTTCAAAAGAATAAAGGCGTCGGAGAGTAAATAGGCTTTTTCTTCTTCTTCCTTTTCTCTTTTCTTTTTCTTGACGGCAGGGAGGCAAAGCATGAACCAAAGATTCGCCTTCAAAATTTACACAAGAGAGAGAGAGAGAAAATTGAATTCGTAAAGGCACAAAAACGCCCACGAACCTTTTCGCGGCGCGTTGTTGCTATCGACATAAATCCGGGAAAAGGATGAACAAATCTCGTCCATGATCACTCTCACTGCTCGCGACTGTCCTTTTCCCCACGCCTCGCTGCAAGCGTGACATTGAACTTGCTTCCTCTGACAGCGAGCACTCGCCATTGCGTGTGCGCGTGGACTTCTCGTGCGCCTGCCGTCGTCGTCGGCTCAGCTCCTCCTCATCATGACCTTCGCCGTCCTCGCCGCGATCAGTAAGCCTTTCTTCTTCTGTTTTTTTTTTTACTTCTTCCCCTCTCTTTATTTTACGTTTCCTTGGATGGGTGCGGGCTGTGGCATTTGCACTTTTGGGGGCATCACTCTGACGTCGACGCCGTAGAAATTGCTTGACAAGACCTTCGATGGCCGCGCAGCAGAGCACTGCGTGCAGGAGCCACTCACGGCCGCCTTTAATGCGCCCTTTATAGCCCCCCTCCCCCTTTCTCTGTTGAGCATATAAGACCAAAAGAAGCTAAATAAGCAATCGAGCATTATCAGGGAAAGCAGTGGTGGTTTCTCCCACCAATATTAAATTCGACTCTGTAATGATTCCAGGCTACAGTCCATCCATTGAACTGTGCAGGCCGAGCGCCTCGTGTTCGGGTCACGAGCAGGGTGCGCCTTAAAGCGCGAGCTTATAGAGTCTAGTAAAAATCCCTTCTTTGAGTTCTCAGAGTCATTTACTCTTTTCCATCCTTCGTCGTTGCTTGAGCTCTCTGCTGCAGCAATACGGGCTGGGCGACTGCTGAATGCTACGCTTTGTCCCTTGGCCTTTTGGGGAAGCGCGACGCTTGTCCTCACCTCTACATTCTCCCTTGTAGCCATTTTGCACCCCAAATCCGAGCCCCGCCACTAGACGACACCGTCGCAGGATTATCATATCCATCTCCTTCATCCCCATCGATTTCTTTTTTTACAGTAAAAAAAAACCATCGCTGTTCCCTTCCTAATGCTCTCATGTCGGGATCCCACTACTTCTGCAACTATGCCATTCCCAATGTGTGCCCATTCTACTACTCCTAGTGGATCCTTCTTTTGTCATATAATATTGCTTCCCACCATTGTTGATTAATTAATGTCGCCACTAGCTTGTTAATGATCTCCGTCTCTTCAGCAGTTGGCCCTTTGCTTAGTCTGATAACTGAGTTTCCTTATGGAGCAGAAGCGAGCAGTCAAATGGCGTGGCTCATCATGGTCTTCTGTTTGATTCATGGCAACCGTTACCGTCCACGTACCTGTCTGTTTGCATCTCCTCAATCTTTACTCTTGCTCAGATTGAGCACCTCAACGTTCGTACTGTAGATCTGCGCCTCTGCGCGCCACATTAATGCTTCTGTTTATACCATATCTCACGTCTCTACTGCTGCTGCTGCTACTGCTATCACTGCCATGTCTTCATCGTATACCTCTTTAAACCTTCTGTCACTTGATTACTTCTCTCGCCCTTGTTCTGTGTGTCTGCTCGCAGAGAGTGTTGACGAATAAATAGATGCGGATTCGCTCCGGGGAGCAATGCTGGATGATGTAGAGAGAGAAAGACCTTGCTTCCTCCCTTCGCCGGCGCAAGACCCCACAGTCACCGCCATGCCCACTCGGCAGATGCCCAACCAACACAAGGGCGAGAAGCACATCCTGTCCAAGAAGCCCCTCCACAACAGCGTGAACAAGAGTAAGGCCGACGTCCCGCCGCAGGAGCACAAGATCGCCGGGCGCCGACGAGGAAGAGGGAAGCCAACTGCCCGGCAAGCAAAGCTCGAGACGGAAGCTGCATTTGAGAGCGCTTCTCCCCCCGTTTCGAGCAAAGGAATCGCCTTTTGCCGGCGGCCAGGGTTTGGGCAGGAGGGCACTCGGTGCATTGTTAAGGCCAACCATTTCCTCACTGAGTTGCCTGATAAGGACTTGAGTCAGTACGATGTACGTATGCATTTCCATCGAGAAGCTACTTGTTAGTTTGCAAGGGGTTGCCTTTTCTGCATTCCTCTACTGAGGATTCTAATTTGCAGGTAACGATCACGCCGGAAGTCAGTTCGCGGAGCACAAATAGGGCTATCATTGCAGAAATGGTTCGGTTGTATAGGGAGACTGAGTTGGGCATGAGGCTTCCTGCATATGATGGAAGGAAAAGCCTTTATACAGCTGGGAGTTTGCCTTTCCACTCCAAGGAGTTCGTCATTAATCTTGTGGAGGATGACGAGGGAACGGGATTATCTAGGTTTACTTGCTGTTTGCTCTCTTTCCATGGTTTCTTCGTAGTATTAATGCTACTTCACATAAGGCTCTAAATTCACTGTATTTTGTGGTGAAGAGTGAAGGAGTATAGAGTTGGCATCAAGTTTGTTGCTCACGCTGACCTTCACCATTTGAGACAATTCATTGCTGGACGGCAGACTGATACTCCTAGAGAAGCCCTTCAAGTTCTTGATATTGTTCTAAGGGAATTATCGAATCAAAGGTGCAATTTTTGCCCAAACATTAGTAAATCCTCTTTGCTGTTTGAACACTGTCTTCATTCAAAATTCTGTCTGCTAGGTACATTTCCGTGGGAAGATGCTTTTATTCCCCAGATATCCGAAAGCCACAACGCCTGGGTGATGGTTTACAGTCATGGTGTGGCTTCTACCAAAGCATTAGACCAACTCAGATGGGACTTTCACTCAATATCGGTGTGTATTTGTTCTTCCTATTGTGACTATGATGTGAAACCCTAATTTCATCTGTTTTGATTGTTCAGATATGTCATCGACTGCTTTCATCGATCCTCTTCCTGTGATTGAGTTTGTAGCCCAGATCCTAGGCAAAGATGTATTGTCTAGGCCATTGTCGGATGCTGATCGGATAAAGGTGTGCCTCTGCTGGATAGTAGTTCTCCATTTTAGTTAGTTTTCTTATTTCCATGAACATGCTGTAAGTTTTTTTTCTCATCAAGATCGTAATACGTATAAAATATAGAACTATAAGAAATCAATGTCGTGAAAGGGTAAGTTGTCATCTTTTCGATCTCTTAATGATGATTATTAACCAGGAAACCATATGAATTACTAGTGAAGAGGGTAATTAGCCATCAACTTACAACTTATAAATCCTAGATTAACTCCTCCTTCAAAAGTTAAATTAGGGTTAGGGGGTTGGGTCTACAAAAGTTAAAGCGATATGATCACTTGCACCTGCACAAAAGAAGAAAAAAATAAAAGAAAATTACTAACATGCACATTGATAGTTGGAAACAATACTAAACCATCTATTGTATATTTATTTTGGAGTCTCAAGTGCAGATTAATTGGAATGCTACACAAATATAATTTAGATATTTTTCAGCCATAGCTTGTTTCTCAAATACAATTAATTGTTTTTGCTGATTTCCAATAAAATGTTAATTTTTTTAAATCAATATCACGATTCACAATTCGCAATGCTTAGCAGATCAAGAAAGCCCTGAGAGGGGTTAAAGTTGAGGTCACACACAGAGGAAATGTACGGCGAAAATATCGAGTTTCTGGTTTGACATCACAACCTACAAGGGAACTTATGTAAGTATTATTGTCTCATAGTATTTTAAATATGTGCATTTTCCACTTAATCCTTCTAAATTGGCAATAAAAGAGTCTCTGGTCATTAGTCAAATAAAAAAAGATTATTTTCTACATCTTACAACAAATGGCCTTAAAAAGTTATGCAAAACCATACAACTCGAGTAATCTTTCTAGTAGATGTACGCAGACAAAAATTAGTAAATCAGACACTTCCAATATATGTTTTGTTCTAGTTTCCTTCTGGTGTTCATCTCAATGTAGAAATTATTACATGATTGAAATTGCAATTTTTCTTCTAAAATTTTGAATTGACATTTGAACAGTTTTCTAGTTGATGATCAGATGAATATGAAATCTGTGGTTGAATACTTCAAGGAGATGTATGGATTTACCATTCAGTATGCTCATCTTCCTTGCCTCCAAGTAGGGAATCAGAAGAAAGCAAATTATCTTCCAATGGAGGTAAGCTTGGCCAATAATACCATTGCTGGGTTATTTCATTTCTAATGGTTTGGTATACAGGCTTGCAAAATAGTAGAGGGTCAAAGATACACAAAGAGGTTGAATGAAAAGCAAATTACTTCATTGTTAAAAGTTACTTGCCAAAGACCCAGAGAACAAGAAATGGATATTTTACAGGTATGTTTGTTTGAAACCTTGTTTTAGTATTAAAAGATTAGTGCTCAAATATGCACTGACTCATCATCTGTAAATACATTTAGTCTGGCAGATTAACTGTGATTGTGGTAAGTGTTTCTAGAATGTTTGAATCGTGACTCTTGTTTGTTCTATTTCGTTTAACTGACAACAGTTGGATTATTGGTCAGCTAGTCATTTTTTGTTCGCATCCAAGCTTTTCTGAGTATATTCTCATATGCGAATCATTTCAAATTACCATGGTCTCTTAATTACACTATTTTGGGCTATATTTTTTTTTATTAATGTTCTTGCTCATAAACAGTGCTCATATCAATGTGCTGTGTGTTTTCGTTCTCAGACAGTTCGCCAAAATGCTTATGGGAATGATCCCTATGCAAAGGAATTTGGAATAAACATAAGTGACAAACTAACCTCAGTGGAGGCCCGAGTACTACCTGCACCCTGGGTAAATGTTGCTTGTGCAACTTTTTTGAGCTAAAAGTTACAACTTGCTGCACCTATTTTTTCCCGACAAATAACTGCATTTCTCATTTTTATTAATTTGTTGTATATTTATCGTGTAGCTGAAGTACCACGACACCGGGAAAGAAAAGGAGTGTCTACCTCAAGTTGGTCAGTGGAACATGATGAATAAGGTACTTAAATTTTACCTTACAGAAGTTATCAAGCCTTTTCGGCTCAAGGTCAACTGCATGTATTTATGCTTCAAATTATGATGCATCATGATTCAAATGGAACTTGGCCAATTAGAGCATAATAGGAGTGGATGCGTACCCTAACTTTCCGAGTAAATATTCATGCCTTCTGGAGCACATATGTTGATGGTTGAATTTTGCTGATGCAGAAGGTGATCAATGGATGTACGGTAAACTACTGGGCCTGCATTAATTTTTCTCGTAGTGTTCAGGAGAACACAGCTCATAGTTTCTGTCAGGAGCTAGCACAGATGTGCCAAGTATCCGGCATGGTAAAATTTGTCACTTCACTTCTTATTTCTTTATTCAAATATCTTTTAATATATTGTAACTGAATTTTTCATCATGATCTACTTGACAAATATTTGAGAACATGGACATAATTCCCATGTTGTGACTCTTCAGGAATTCAACCGCGAACCAGTTATCCCAATACACTCTGCAAGACCTGACCAAGTTGGGAAGGCCCTAAGACATGTATATACTGCAGCAACCAACAAACTAAAAGGCAAAGAGCTTGAGCTTCTCGTAGCTATCCTTCCTGATAATAATGGTTCTTTATACGGTGAGCATTCAAATATCATATCCATGTCTCCACCTTTTTTTTGAGCTTTCAGTCATGTTTTATGTTAATGTTTCATCTATAGTGATCTTAAACGAATATGCGAAACTGATTTGGGGTTGATCTCACAATGCTGTCTAACAAAGCATGTGTTCAAAATAAGCAAACAATACCTTGCAAATGTCTCGCTCAAAATTAATGTCAAGGTACTTTTGAAGTCCCATTTAACTCCGTGAAGTAGTTATTATATGGTGCTTTAAACAAGTTTAAATGCCATTTCATACTCCTTGCTCTTATCTGTATTCTTTCTGCAGATGGGAGGAAGAAATACTGTGCTTCTAGATGCTATCAGTTGGCGAATTCCATTAGTGAGCGATATACCAACCATTATATTTGGAGCAGATGTAACACATCCTGAGACAGGAGAAGATTCTAGTCCATCTATTGCTGCTGTAATAAACTACAATCCTGTGTTACTTCTTTTATGCACACTAGTTTTCATTCATCAATTTTCTGTTTCCTCCTTTTTATTTCAGGTTGTTGCCTCTCAAGACTGGCCTGAAGTTACAAAATATGCTGGCTTAGTATGTGCTCAGGCTCATCGACAGGAACTGATTCAGGATCTTTACAAGACATGGCATGATCCCCAGCGTGGCTTAGTTACGGGAGGGATGATCAGGTTTGTATGTTGTTGATTACAATATTAACACTCTAAAATGGAAATTGGTTACTTGGTGGTTAATGAGATTTACTATGTTTGGAGGTGTCATCAATCACAGTTTATGGGGGATCAGTAATTCTGAATTAGTTATCATTACAGAGCTATCTCTTTGTCTTCCATGTTGTCAAGCAAACATAGATGTTTTTGAGGTGAGAATTGGAAGTTTTCTTCAGTCTGAATATGAACATTCGTTCTATTTGTTTCCAACACTGCAGGGAACTTTTAATATCTTTCCGCAAGGCAACAGGACAAAAACCCTTAAGGATTATCTTCTACAGGTAGTACATCTACTTTGCAATCTTATTACTTTACACCACTGAATATATTCTTCAACAAAAACTGCAGGGATGGTGTTAGCGAAGGACAGTTCTATCAAGTCTTGTTATATGAACTAGATGCTATTCGCAAGGTTAATACGAGTCAGAGTATTTATTACTAAAAATTCTCCAAAGTTGCAGCTAATCGTTTGATTCTTTCAGGCATGTGCATCCTTAGAACCAAATTACCAGCCTCCTGTAACCTTTGTGGTGGTTAGAAACGCCATCACACGAGACTATTTGTGAACAACCACAAGGACAGAAGCAGCACAGACAAGAGTGGAAATATCCTGCCGGGTAATACAACTATTCTCTCTGCTTTTCTGTCATCGATGGAGAGAATATTTTGATAAGTTTTCCTAGTTACAAATATGAATATTCAAAATTGTGACTGCACTGATTAGACTAAATCGAAACCAATGTTTTGTTTTGCAGGCACTGTGGTCGACTCCAAGATCTGTCATCCTGCTGAGTTTGATTTCTACCTATGCAGCCATGCTGGAATACAGGTAAGGCGCCTCGGAAGCTTTTACTTACTCCGATACGCTTCATGCTTGCATAACATAGAGCTAAACAGTAAGAAAATATTGATTGGTTGTTTTTATGCATATCGTATGATGCCGATGTTCTGCATGGTTTTACATAGTTCCTACAGCCATAAAATCAAAACCGTAGTCGACACATTCATGGCTTTGAAGTCACATTGTTTCTGATTTGGCAGGGTACAAGTCGGCCAGCCCATTACCATGTTCTATGGGACGAGAACAATTTCACAGCAGATGAAATGCAGACCCTCACAAACAATCTCTGCTACACGTATAGTTCTTCGAATGGAAACTCAAACTTTCATAATGCGTAAATAACATATGCTTAACTGACAAACAACTTGTTATTACAGGTATGCTCGTTGCACCCGATCTGTGTCTATCGGTAAGAGGTTCTATCCATAGTTCATGTATCACTTAGAAGTTCAAGAATGAATCAACTCAAAAACCTGCTTTTACCAACAGTTCCACCTGCCTATTACGCCCACCTAGCGGCTTTTCGAGCTCGGTTTTACATGGATCCAGAGGTAACTGAAAGCCAACCTCGAAGCATGCACCAGACAAATGAAACCCCTGTGAAACCCTTACCTGCCTTGAAAGAGAAGGTGAAGAGGGTGATGTTCTACTGTTGAGGAAACAGCAAAGAAACTATGTAAATCAGTGTACTTGTAGTGTAGAGAGGCAGGCAGCTTACTACAGGTTTTTCGATATGCCAGTTCCTCCTAACTAAGCCATGAAAGATGTGGAAGGAACTGAGTTCTCTGTGTTGTACATTAATGAATTAGCCCAGGAATGTAACACGCGAGTACTAGAAAGCTAATCTTTGAATTACTCTGCTTACACCAGAAAGATATGATCCTGAAATGCTAATCTTTCAATTGGTCTATTAAAATATATTCAAAAAATCGATTTGTGATTCTCTTATTACTTCTTTGATATATCTCATATAAGTAAACAGTCCACCTTTTTGTTTTAGAAAGCGTTTAAAGTTCTTAGACATGCACTCTCTCCTAAACTGCAAGAAAATTAAGCCAATTGTGTTTGCATATATCTTTGTCCCAGATCAAGACATCGATCACCATGGTCAGAAACTTGTTGACGACACCAGTAACTGTGAATGCAGTAGAAGAGATTGATCGTTTCCTTGCTGCGAACCCAAAGAAACTGATGAGCAAACTGTTCGAAAGCACAAGACGAAGCAAACAAGAATTTGCAAGGAGAATTTGAAGGAACAAAATTTTGCACCTTTCAATTTGATGAGGAATGTGAAGGTTGAAGATGAGGAATATAATACATTACATAATTTAATTGATTATTATATAATTCAATCAAATTTAATTTGATGAAGAAGATCAAGACTATTTGATTTAAACTTTCAATAAATACAATTACTGGGGGCGGCACAATGTTTATTTGAACAATGTCTAAGAAAGGCGAATATCTCAAATAGTGCTCGATTTCTTTCTCCAAAAATATTCCTTCATTTTTATGTACATCTAAAAATCTCGTTCATGTCCTACTCTTCAAAAGCAAGAATAAGGATCTATTAAGTTCATGTATTCTTCCCAATTCCTTCTTATCAAATCCCATGTGAAGAGGTAAAGCATCCTCCCACCACCTATATCGACCCCACTCTAGATCAACTTAGACTCTCAAATGCCTTGTTCATGTGACTCGACTTTTCGAGTTCTCCGCATATTTTGACTTCTAGACACCTCGTGGGACTTTATACCTGAGTTCCCTAGCCAACTCTCCCCAAGTTCTCCCCTCGCATGACTTAGAGGGCCGAGGAGCACTCTAATTTAATCTCAAAATGAGCAAGGATCAATATATTAGAAATTGGAAGGAGGTTTTAGTTATAAGGTGGGAATTTGATTCTTGGTTTGGGTGAAACGCAAGTGGATCCTTAATTTGAAGGATAGTCTTCGAGTATCAAAACAAGGTAAAAAGGAAACAATAATACACAGCATCCTGATTATATTACTAGTAATAATTAAGATTTCATGCCTTATAAAGAAGATATGTAGCTTGGAATCATCTAAAGAGCTAGTTTCATGCATCTCTTAAAATAAGTCCTTTAATTAGTTACTTTTGATCAAAAATCAAAGTTATGAAATATTAAAAGGCCCATTTAATCAAACTTCATTGCTGTTTGATGAGAGAAAGTTCGATTCTCCATTGTTGAGGTCCATGAAGGCATGTATAAAAGCTACCCCAAGCTCCTCATGAACTTCACCAAGCCAACAGCAGCCTCTGCTTATTTAGGGTAAGTGAAAATTTCTGATCAAAAACATACTTTGATCTTTGTTCCATCTGCATGAACATGCATATTTTGCATCTATATGATCAAAAACGAATTTTTGGAAAGAAATTAATGAGAGAAAGACGCGATCGACGTGTGGAGTGGCATGGTTTTTGCAGGGTTGGCCGGCCGGATTTGAGAAGATGAACAGGAAGCCCGGAGACTGGACTTGCAGGTCGTGCCAGTACCTCAACTTCAGCCGGCGCGACTCGTGCCAGCGCTGCGGCGATCCGCGGCCAAGCAGCGAGCGCTCCGACCACTCCAGTTTCGGCGGCGGCGGCGCCCACGGCGGAGGTGGGTCGTCCTTCGGGTTCGCCGGATCCGACGTCCGCCCCGGCGATTGGTACTGCTCTTGTGGCGCCCACAACTTCGCCAGCCGCTCCAGCTGCTTCAAGTGCACCGCTCCCAAGGAGGACTCCGCCGCCAGAAGCGGCGCGCGGCGGCAGGCCCGACGGCGACATGCCGCGCTCCCGGGGCTACGGCTTCGGAGCAACCGGTGGCGGCCGCGCTGGGTGGAAGTCCGGCGACTGGATTTGCAACAGGTATGAAGAATTCTTTACTTCTTCGGTGCCAGTACTGCCGGCAATGCCCTTCCCTGTTCGCTACCTAACTGTCAAACAAAATCTAGCTTTACTGCCATTAATTTTCAGCTGCAACGAACACAACTTTGCGAGCAGAACAGAATGCTTCCGCTGCAGTGAGCCGAGGGATTCTGGTACACAATCTCACCTCTCCCTGCTCCAATCTGAGCTTGCTCTGTTCTTAAGAAACAATGCTCATCGATCTTTGTCCTTGGCACTTGGCAGGAGGCATGGAAGAAATCTGAGAAGAGACCAAACTCACAGCGACGAGAGAGCTTACGATAAAGTAGCACTTAAACTACTAGTTTTGCCAATTGCCATCCCCAAAACTCTTGTCTTGCTTCCTCCGATCCAAGCTTGTTTATGTTGCTGCACCTTAAATTTCAGTGTTTTAATTTCCTAGTTTCTTTGTGATCTTTCCATAATATCGTGATCCGAGAAGCTCAAACACAAGTTCACACAGATTCTATCACAACTCGATAATGAAATCCAATTTCATATTGCTTAAGATCACATCAAAAGAATAAAACTCATCAAGAATACCACTGTTGGATCCTATAATGAGAAAGAAGGAGAAAGAAGGAGCACTCTACATCAAAATTCTTCAACTTATCATTAAATCACAGATCCTATAAAATAGGATCATGCAAGACACCAGATCCTATAAATTAGGATCACACAAGATATGTTCTAAATACCAAAAGACTCAAATAAAATTATCAATGATTAAACTTTTAAATTATAAAATAAAATATTTAAATCTTAACTAAAAAATACGAATCCAAAAATATTTCTCGAAAACATGTAGTAGACTAGATTAACTCAGTCTTCTAGGAACATCACTTTATAATTCAACACTCCCCTTCAAAGTGATGTTCTCAGAACTAATCCAAGTTTTGATCGCAGATCTTCGAATGCATCCTTCGGAAGTGATTTTGTAAAAATATCAGCAATATTGTCTTCACTCTTAATTGTG
>NW_027433434.1:0-3919 GCF_044706935.1 Curcuma longa
TATGTTATATCTTAAAATAATTAAAAAGGTATTAGTTAAAAATTTTAAAACTTATTGGACCCTTTATGCAAAAATGTAAAAAATGGGTCTTTAAAACCTCTCTAACTCCAAAATCCTAATGCACCCTCAAACTCCTCACGCCGCCGTCGTCGTCCTTGCTCCTTGTCGGCATCGTCGTTGCCGCCGCACGTCATCATTCGCCACCGCACTTCGTCACAGCCATCGCACGTTGTCAAAGCACTGCCAAATTTAATTGAGGTGGAGTTTTCTTGCTTGACTCTTTTCGATTTTCCTTCGTACATGATAAAATACGCTTTAAGAGATAATAATCTGGATCTCTTTCTGTTTGATCTTTTTGTTATTTTTTTTGGTTTGACAATTCACAACCATCAAGAATTTCATAGCTTGGATTTTCCTTCATCTTTGTATGTCATGAATCTATTATATGCAGTGTACGGTGCATGTTGTTATTTTTATTAAGATTTTATTTTAGTTGGTAATTACTACCATAGGTCTACATCTATTGGTTAGAAAACAAGAATGACCTCATCAATGTTAAATTAAGTATGGAATAGAAAATATTAATAATGAATTATTTAAGGTTTATATTCTATATGGTAGAAGAAAAATAAAGTACATGCTCGTATATACTTCTATTTGCTTGATCATATTTTTATATTTGGTTGTCCTTTTATACTTGTTGTTTATCAAAATTTTGCACCCTATCAAAATTGATCAATGCCATTTAAATTTAAATTAGACAATAAAGAGATATGGAGAATTTGAGATAATTTCCTAAAAGAGAATTCAAATCTCATAAGAATTTGAAATATATAAATAATATAAATTATATTATTATCAAAAATTAAATAATACGAGAAAAAGCTTCGACTCGGTGCTCATAAGAAGTTATATAACTTCTCAACCAAGAAGTGAATGTAACTCTCGTGTTATGAAACTTCAGTTCTATTAGTTATAAAAGATATGAGATTCATTATATCATAGTATTAAGGAAATATTTCTCTATAAATATAGAGCTCTTGGCTCCATGGTTTGAAAAGAGCTTCCGAGTCTTTCTGCACATGTATAAACTTCGACCAAATGGAGATAAATTTTTCCTCATGGGGTATATTGAGGTCGTTCACCCTATTCTTATGTGAGACATCTTACAGAATGGATTGTAGGTCGTCCATCCTATTTTCATGTGAGATATTTTTTGGGTCGATTATGGATCATTCACATGAGCTACGTATGTATAGATGCATACTTATGATGCAAATTTCGTTACAGGTGAATTGCAGGTCATTCACTCTGTTATACGATGCCTCTTTTTCATGTGGATTGCAGGTCACTCACTTTGATATTTTTTTTCATTTATGCCTAATGTGTTTGTATTAAGTGGAGTGTAGGTCGTTCTCCTTTTCCTAAATGACACATTCTAGATGACTAGATTGTATGTCGTTTACAAACTCAAGAAATTATATTTAGTGGTCGAATAAAATAAGACAATAATGGGAACTGATGATATTAATTAAAAAGAAAATAAAAGATGAATGACATGTTTCTTTTATTATCCGTAAGGTTGATTTTATCATGCATGTTGCTTGTCTTTTCTTATGGTATCTATGGTTTTTTTTAATAATTAATAATGGAAAAAGGGATAACCTAAGTTATGATAAGAAAATAAGAGGGGATGAATATAATTAATAAATTATATTCCTACAGTTTTAATAACTGAAATAAGTAATATAACTATATGAGAGAATTTCGGCTCAACACTCATAGGAAGTATATGATTTCTCAACCAAGTTAATTAAAAAGTGAATATACCTCTCGTGTCATGGAACTCAGTTCTAATTGTTATAAAAGATATGAGATTAATTATATCAGAGTAATGAGGGAAATAACTCTATAAATATAGAACTCTTTGCTTGGCAATTCGAAAGAGCTCTCGAATCTTTTTGTGCATGCCTAGACTTCAAACAAATTGAGATAAAATTTTCCTCACAAGGTGGAGCTCTCGAATCTTTTTGTGTGTGCCTAGACTTCAAACAAATTGAGATAAAATTTTCCTCACAAGGTGGATTGCAGGTCATTCACCCTATTCTTATGTGAGACATCTCACAGAATAGATTGCAGGTCACCCATCCTATTTTCATGTGAGATATTTGTCGGGTGAATTGTGAGTCATTCACATGAGCTATGTATATATAGATGCATACTTATGATGCATTTTCATTACAGGTGGGTTGCAGGTCGTTTACTTTGTTATACAATGCATCTCTTTCAAGTGGGTTGCAAATCACTCACTTTGATATTTTTGTTCATGTATACGTGATTTGTTTGTATTAGATGGAAGGCAAGTTGTTCACCTTTACTTAAACAACGCCTTTTGGATGAGTATATTGTATGTTGTTCACCCACTCAATAAATCATATTGAGTTATCGAATAACATAAGAAAATGATGAGAATTTATGATATTGATTAAGAAGGGAATAAAAGACAACTGACATGGGGAAAAAATAATAATAAATGATGTTATTGCCTCTTTAATATTATTTTTTATGCACGTCTATCATATCTCCACTTTGCACTTTATGCTAACTCTCCCTTTTCTTTGACCCCAGGTTAATTGTTGAGATACATACATAACACTAATGGAGTTATTCTAGAGGTATGCATGTAGTCAGGTTATTTAGTTTTACTCTATATTTTGTTCTGACACTGTTACAGTTCACGCGCGGCGAGCGAAGCAAGCATCGCGACAAGCCTAGTTCGTGTGGGGGGTGACAAGATATGACTCCATACATGTCTTCTAGATCCAGTAGTTGAACTGATTCAACAATTCCAAACCAAGTCCCTCTACATGACCAGTGGCTTCCATATCGAGAGAGCAATAACCTTCTTCACGAAAATAATTGGAGCTTTGATATCATGTAAAGAAAATCAGAACCGACGAAACTCCGATCACTCTAAGAAGATCGAAGTGACTAATTATGAAGAAAACTCTTGATATGAAGAAATTTGAAGAAATTACAGAGAATAAAAATCTAAAAGATGGAATGATAAAAACTCTCTTATATTATAACGAGAAAGAAGGAGCCTTTAAATAGGCTTTACATCAAAATTCTTCAACCTATCACCAAATCACAGATCCTATAAAATAGGATCACGCAAGACACCGGATCCTATAAATTAGGATTACACAAGACACGTTCTAAACACCTAAAGACTCGGACAAAACTACCAATGATTAAACTTCTAACTTATAAAATAAAATATTTAAATCTTAACTAAAAAATACCAACCCAAAAATATTTCTTGAAAACATGCAGTAGATTAGATTTGTTGGTGCAATTAGGGGTGTAAACAAGCCAAGCTGCTCACAAGCTATTCGAGTCTCGGCTCGAAAAAATGTTTGTTTGAGTTCGTTCGATTAAGTTAACGAGCCGAGCTCGAGCCTGATTTCGAGCATGAAAATATTATCGAGCCGAGCTCGAACTTAATAGTATTTGGTTCGTGAGCTCACGAACATGTTCGTTTAAAGGCTCACGAACGTGTTCGCCAATATGTTTATTCACGAACGTGTTTGTTAAGAGACTCACAAATATATGTGTATATATATATATATATATATATATATAGGATTGATATCCTGCACGATGAGTTTACGCGACTCCGTGCGCGACAGCCGACGTGGCGAGGAGTTTCACTGTTTATCTTCCACCGTGGCAGAAACGAAGTAAAATCCTACAAAATACCGTCTCTCCCAAATCGCGCGGCCAAATCTCAAAATCGCGCGGCATCCCATCGCCGCCCTCGCCCACTGCAGTCGCGCCCTCTCCTCCATGTGACGCCTCCGCCATCGCTTCCGCCTCCAGCAAGGTCATCGAAGCACACCGCCGCCAGCCGCGCCCT
>NW_027433435.1:0-3345 GCF_044706935.1 Curcuma longa
TAAAATACTGAACCTTTAGGAGTAATTGTAAAGTTTACCCTAATTATAATTTAAACCGGTTAAATGAAACTAAATTAAGCTAACTAAATAAAGCTAAATTAGAACCCACTTTAGAAGCCCAATAGCCCAAGTTAACCAGCCCAATTAGAAGGCCCAATTAGCTAATAATGGGTTGAATGACTATTAGGGTATTGGATCCTATCTTATTGGATCTAAGCTGAAACTGTTAACGCCATGGATCCAATAAGAACCCGATAAGAAGCCTTCACCGCAACTTCCTCTTCCCATTTCACAATTTCTTCCTCTGTTGCACGCCGCGACTCTCCTGTTTCTCTCTTTTCTTCGCTCCGATCTCACGAACCGAAGGCGATCCGCCGGAGCCGACGACGAGAGGAGCCACCGGGGGTCAAGGGATTTCAGCTTTGAGCTCGATCCGTGGCCGGAGGTGGTGCGTTCGGGCAGCAATCGGCGAGTGGCGGTGATTTGGGCACCAATGACTGGAAGAGGCGGCGGTTTGATCGATTGATAGGGGATCGGATTCTCGATCTGGGTTGTGGCCGACGACGAGCTTGATCAATGGCAAAGCTGAGCTAGGGCAAGAAGAAGCAATCGGTAAGGATCCTTGATGTTAGATCTTGAGTCATATGATTTGGATTTCGATTTGGTTTTAGATCTGTGATCGGATTTCAGAATTTGATTGGTTCCCCTGTTTCGGCCGTGAGGGAAGAAGAAGAAGGAGAAGCCGGATCTGTAAGGTAAGGGATCGGTTTGGTCTTTAGGGTTCTTTATAGGATTGTGATGTTGTTGATCAGTTGTTTATCTCTGTAGCTCGTTAGTGAGATTTGATCGGATCTTGCTTTTGTGGATCTGGCCGTGAGTTCGAATAGCCGAAGCTGTGGAGGAGAAAGGAAGAGATTAGTAAGATCAATTGAATTCTAGATCTAATCGGACTGTGGTTCTTGGAATCAGCAGTGAGCTAGAATTGAGGTAAGTTCTATGATCTAATGTGAGAATTATTGGATCTTTAGTTTGTTTAGTTCATATTGGTTAGATAATCAGAGGTTGAATTTATATTGATTAGTTAATGGAATACTTTAGTTAGAGCTAAATCTGATCGGATGTTTGAATTGGCTAGAATTTAATCTAAATTCATGGATTTGGTTAGATTCATGTTACTGTTCGATTAAGCTCTATGGATTAGGTTGCTACGATCTATTCCTTACCTATTCATTGCATCCTTATTCGGTTAAAGCTAAACCTATTACAATGGGATTGAATTAAATTACATAAGTGATATTGATCTGGGTAGAATTATGGTGGAGATTAGTGGATTAGTCTAACCTAAGGTTAGTTGATTAGCATATGTTTGATTAAACATGAGGTTAGTTGTATTGATCGATTCGATTAATACAACTAATTGATTGATTAGTTAAACCTTGTTAATATCAACCTAAGGGTTTGATTAGTCTAACCTGAGTTAGATTAACAAAATTGAGTAAAACTAACCCTTAAGAATTAAATTAGGGTTTCTTAGTTATATCATCATATTTAGGATATTATCATTGTATTTGCAGGACCCTGAGTGATACTTGGAGTTTGATATATACGAGGGTTCTGGGGGTTCTAGTTTTTGATCTTTGATACGTCAGGTGGGTAATTTACTGTATTTGGTCAATACAGTTCTTCCTTTTCACTACAAAAAAAATAGCATTCTGCGACGAAATTTACGACGAATTTTGTCAAAAAATTCGTCGCAAAAAGATTTCCAACGAAATTTGCGACGAAAAATTTTCGTTGCTATCAAATCGTCGCTAAACTTCTGTGATGAAAAATTGATATTTGTCACAAATATTTGCGATGAAAAACTAAATTCGTCGCCAATTGGCGACGAAATTAGATTCGTCGCCAAATGGCGACGAATCGATTTCGTCGCCAATTGGCGACGAATAAATTTATTCGTCGCCAATTGGCGACGAATTATGTGTTCGTCGCCAATTGGCGACGAATCTAATTTCGTCGCCAATTGGAGACGAATCATTGTTCGTTGCATTTTGGCGACGAACACCTATTTCATCGCCAATTGGCGACGAATTTTTATTCGTCGCCAATTGGCGACGAAACCTATTCGTCGCCATTTGGCGACGAATACATAATTCGTCGCCAATTGGCGATGAATTCTGCGACGAATTTAGTTTTCGTCGCAAATAATCGATAAACAGTAAGTTACGATGTAATTGCGACGATCACTATTTCGTCGCAAAATTCGTCGCCAATTGGAGACGAATTTGATTTTCGTCGCAAATTTCATTGCAAAATTAAAAAAAATAAACAACAACAATTTATTTTTTTAATATTCCTGTAATACATATAATATCGATCCAATCGGATCGATTTAGAAATACATTTAACCTATAACAATCAACCATATCAAATCTATAACAATCCAAACAATCCACATAACATTCAAACAAGTATATCAAATCCATAACCATCCATACAATCCAAACATCATAAACAATCCAAACATCTTATACAAACTCCATAACAATCCATACAATCCAAACATTAGATACAAACTCCATAACAAGTCAAACAATATCCATAAACAATCCATACAAAGTACTGGTCCACCGAGAAATCCATACAAAGTCAAAGTAACAACGCGCATCATCAAAATCCAACAAATCCATACAAATGTTGGGTTGCAATGGTGCAAACATAGTCCCACATCTAAAACACATGGGAAAGATCATCGACTTAAAAGGATGGAAAGTATCTCCATTGGCATGTGGCCTTTTGGGGAGAGCCCAAGAACAAAACCATGAGGGCTTAAGGCCCAAAGTAGACAATATCATGCCATTGTGAAGATGTGGACATTCTTTAGACCCAACAATTGGTATCAGAGCGAGGCTGCTCTTCACCGGACTAACCGCCAGATGAGTCATGATCCAGATCTAACCATGTGGGGACCCTCGGGGAAAACAAAGGAAGTAGGGGAGGCTCGGACCATGAAGGACATGGCAGCCGAACCATGAGGGACATGGCAGCCGGACCATGAAGACATGGCAGCCGGACCATGAGAAATGGCAGCCGGACCATGAGAAATGATAGCTGAGCTTCCAGTGGTCCTTTATTTGAGGGGGGGATTGTTGGGTTGCAATGGTGCAAACATAGTCCCACATCTAAAACACATGAGAAAGATCATGGACTTAAAAGGATGGAAAAGTATCTCCATTGGCATGAGGCCTTTTGGGGAGAGTCCAAGAACAAAACCATGAGGGCATAAGGCCCAAAGTGGACAATATCATGTCATTGTGGAGATACAAACATCCTTTAGACCCAACA
>NW_027433436.1:0-27808 GCF_044706935.1 Curcuma longa
AAATTCAAATAATTTTAGCTTCCGTGCATTTATACCGAATTTCTATTTTCTTCTTCTTTTGACAACGGCAAAAGAATGGAGTTTGATAAAACTCAAATTTTCTCCCCTCTTTAGAAATTTAGTAAAAATAATTTGAATAATATAAAAATCTAAACTTTTTTTATCAAGTGTCAAACACAATATTTACAATCATAGAAAATTAAATTTTATCAAAATTATTTCTCATTGATTTTCTAATTTTAATAAATATGATTTTTAAAGAAAATTATTAAAAAAAATATTGAAGCATCAAAAGATCATAAATTTTTTTCTATCGATAGAAAACATGCCATATTTTCATAGAGAAATAATTTCCAAGAAATTTTTCAACAAAAATGATTATAAATAAAACATAGATTTCATTTATGCATATCGTGTTCAAAAATTTTCTTTTCTATGGTTGACTATTCTTGAAAATTTTCTAAGTAATGAGATAGACTTAGATACCCAAAGTAAATTTATGTCTACTGGATTTATAAAATATTTTTATAAACTTTTTTAATTTGGCCCCTAAGGTATCTAAAGTAATATCTTGGTCCTCCATACCCTAAACCTTGTTAGCTAAATTTTGTTCTTTGGTTCTTAACAATAGAATCAGACTATTTGAACCAATAGAAAATTTTTCTAATGCTAATTTAAGAGTTCCTACCTATTCCCTTAATTTTGCATTTTCATCCTTAACCTTTTATAAATCTTCTATTGAGCAAGAATTTACCAATTTATTGTCTAACTCAATTTTGATCTTCTTCAATTCTATATGCTTAGTTTTTAGCTTGCATAACGAACTAGAAAGCATTTTAATATCATTATACATTTGATATGAGGGTAGATGTTTTATCTCACTTACCATATTAGATTTGTAGATCGAGACTTCCCTTCATTGTTGCTTTCTTCACTTGAGTCTTCTTGTTCATGAAAAGCCATGAATGCAAGTCTTATAGTTTGTTCTAATTCTAGCTCTTCTTCGGATGCCTCATCCCATGTTATTTTTAGGTTTTTGTGCTTGTCTTTACTCTTCTCTTTGATAATTTTTTCTTGAGTTTGGAGCAGTTTTCCTTGATGTGACCCTCCTCGTCATAGTTGAAACATTTGATCTTTCATTTCTACTTCTTCTTTAGCAACTTGGTAGCTTGTCTCCTATCGAAGTTATTAGACTTAAATAATATTTTTATTTTCCTTATCAGGTATGCTTGTTCATCTCCATCCATTGAAGACTCCAACTCGAACTCGCTTCGCTTTTAGAGTTATGTTGTTGTTCGTTTTTTTTCTATTTCTCTCATACCTACACACCTAGCTTCGTGTAATTCCATAGTTGAAAATAGATCTTCTAAATTACTTACCTTGAGATTCTTTGATAATAGGAGTCAACCATTGACATCCATTCTTACGTGCGTGAGAACACATTTAGGGCGTACCTTAATATATCTCTATTTGATAATGTTTCTTCAAGATTGTTGAGGTTGGTGAGAATCTCCTTCATTTTTGCATGTAGTCATGCCACCTTTTCACCCTTTTCTAGCCAAAGGTTGTTGAGTTGATTTCTTAATAGATTCTTCTTTGCCAACTTCGCTTCTGAGGTTCCTTCATGAAGCTCTAGGAGTTTCTCTTAGAGTTCTTTTGTCGTGAAGTCTTCCAATTGCTTCTTTGTCTAGTGATGCTCTTCTAGGTCTTCCTCCATCCATGTCCTTAGGCATCTCAAAGTTGTATTTTAAAGAAAGCATAACATCAAAATTAGTTCGAAAAAATACCTCTATTTTATGCTTCCAAAGTGTGAAGTCACCTTCGTATTTTGGTGGTTAAATGCTTGACCCGATCATTCCTCTCAATCTATTTACTTAGTTAGCAGTTAGTCCTTCTAGACAGTCTGACTCTGATACCATGTGTTGGTGCTGCAAAAGCGGTTCAGATCACTAGAGGAGAGGGGTAAATAATGACTTGCAATTCAAACCTAGATTTCTCTTACTAATGACTTAGCAGTGACACACACATTAGCAAAACCAATAACACATAAAGGAAAAGAGGCTTGATACTTTATTTGGTTTACAACCTAGAGTTGCTAGTCTAAAAACTATGAAAGCACATCCACTATATTCTCTTATTCGGAAATGTCCTGGAGGCGGATAAGCCTCTTAGAGCGATTGAGCACAAGAGCAATAAAGAACTAAAACAGAATGAATTCGAGAGTATGTTGTGTATTATTCTTCGAGCTTCAATCCTTTTTATAGACTCCATCTCGATCTGTCCATTATGTTGACGTGGCACCTTTAGATAGTCAAAAAACCTTTCGATCAACTAAATTTTTGCTAATGCAACTTTAGACTTTATTCGCTTCGATAATGGCTCAATAACATCTCTGGATGACTCAGCGACCTCTGATCACCTAGAGGCTCCTTCCAGAGACTGCCAACATGGCCATTTTGATTCATTTCGACGACAAGTCTGGATGACTCAGCAGGGCTTCCGATCACCTAGAATGCTTTCAGTCACTTGGAAGATGGTCAACCTTTAGTCTTGATCATTTGTTGATCTTACCTTCTCTGATCACCTTGATGAATCTCTGGTCACTTGGATAGTAGGTTGTCTGGATCCAATTCCGGTCAACTTGAACAATCTTCCTTTCGACTTCTTGTCTCTCGGATGTATCGAGTCCTTTTAACTCACTCCATGTGTGTCTTTTTCACTCCGTTAAAATAATCTTTTGTAACTTCTTGTACCTCGGATGTATCGAACCCGTTAACTCCCTTCCTATGCCATTCTTCTCTATTGCTTTCATTTTTTACCAAGATTTTACCATCTCTGATGCTTCTAAGTCATTGGCTATTTGTGTGTTCTCTTAAATCCCTACACACTTAGATACACATAAGTAAACAACAAATTTTATTTTAAACTTATTTGATAACACACACTTGGAGATCTAATATTATTTATACAAAATCTATAATCTTCGAGCTTAACAATGTTAATGAAATGTTAAGAAAGTTTAGAATCACGACGTAATAAATGTTAGAATTACAAATTCAATATAAGATCATTAGTTTGAACTAACTAATTAAAAATTATTGTTGAATATTAAAATACAAGAATCAATTTAATTTAACGACAACAAAGGAATTAAAATTCTTCAACACTTAATTAAACCTTTAAATAAGACACAAAACAACCATGAACTTATGAAAAATATATAATTTATTATTATTAATTGATACGTTGGATTTATTTTCCAATTAAATCTGCTGCTTCAATCTGATGTTGTAATTGGCTTGGAACCAAAACCCCACAGGCCTTCGGAACCCTAGTTGAGGTTCTTCTGCTTTTTCAAGTCTCGCCCACCAGGCCACTACGCTACTCTCGTTCGAGAGATTTCGAAAATGGAAGAAGGAAACGGGAAGCCGGCGGCGGATCCATCACTACCAACGCCGCCGGAGGACGAAGGAGACGAGGAAGCGATCGTAGGGCCTGGTCCCGCTCCGCGATCCCGCCCCAAGCGGCCCCTCCACTTTGAGCAAACCTTTCTCGACTCACTTCCCAGCGCCCACATGTAAGACCGTCAGCTTTCTTCCGCATATCCGTTTGCCTTCTCTACTACCACATCGTGTATCCAATTTGCTAACCGTTGTGAGCCACCGTGCTCTTCCTTTGATTTTTGATAGTAAGAAGTATGGCGTTTTGCAGGTATGAGAAGAGTTATATGCACAGGGACGTGGTCACTCATGTGGCCGTCTCATCTGCCGACTTCTTCATCACTGGAAGCAGTGATGGTGCTGTGCTTCCTATCTCTTTTATCGTGTCTTTTCTATCTAGTTTGTTCGAACCTCTGTTATTTTTGTCTAGCACGTTTTAAACTGAAACGGAATGAGAAGAAGACAACCATAGCTTTTCCTTCCGAGTATTTGATTTTTCTTGAATCATACAATCTCTTGAAATATCACAGTGCATGACTACAAACATATCCAACCCCCCAAAAATCTTATATTGGAGAAGAAAACAACACTGCCTCTATTTTAATATCACTTAGCTTGAAATTTAGAACTTTGAGAGTCTTTCCCATTTATAAATGCATGACAATGGTGTGAACAGAAAAGGAGTGAACCCGGTTGAGCCAATTCAATGTTTATTTATTTTGCTTAAAGAGTGTCAGGGTCTAGTTATGTATGATAACCCATATTGAGTTTATCTATGCTCATCATGACAAATTGATAACCATCCTATCCTACTTCTGCTTTCTTGCGCATGATTAGAATAATATTGTTTGTAATTTTTAATGAAGCAACAGGTAGTGTGACATGCGTGAGTATTCAGAAGCTCATATATTCAGCTGTTACAAACTGAAAATACCGTATATAAAACCAGAGATAGATTATTTGTGTCTTCTATTGCCTCTACTAATGGGGTCACAAGTGCTCTAATACCATTTGTTTAAATTGCAGATCGGTGTAGCACCAATTTTGAAATTAACTAACAAAACCAGTGATAGAGTCAACCCTCAAGGTAGATGCTCAAATCCACCTCTCAAACCCCTTTTTGAAATCCGAATTTGATAGCTGCACATACAGAATCACCTCCATCCTGAAACCATGTCGTGAATTTAACACAAATACACAAACGAAGAACATCTACTATGTAATGTTGTTCTTCATACATCTGCTCCATGAAGAAAAACCAAGTCTACAATATATTAAACTACAAGCGAGAACTAGTCAAACCACTGCACACATATCTATAGGTGCCTCACAATCCTTTGTAGACTCTTTTATCTGATAAAGAAAACAATGAAATTTGAATCTTAAGTGGTTATTGGCATCGAACGCTCTCTCCAAGAAGAAAACTGCCATATTTACTAGCACTTTGGTCACCCAGAGCCTCCACACACAAGGGAATCTTGACTCGGAAATGCTTCAAAGGTGAGAAATGTCAGAGCATTCTCCTATTCAACCGTCACCCCCGCTGTCCCATTTGAAAATCATTAAAATCTTATGTAAAGCCCTAGTTAGAGTTATTTTTTTGCAGCTAGGTTGTATTTATCGTGTTGCAACCATGCTTGACCATTACACTGGCTATAACTTTTGGAACTAGGCAATTGGCTGTAGCTCTAGTTGACACATATCTATACCTAGATAGTTTTGTTTATTGTTTAACTTTTAAGTACTACTTTCTTGAAGAAGTACTTAACCCTTCTTCCTAAATGTATTGAAAGGTATGTTTAAGTTTTTTTTAGAAAGGAACAAATGAGTTGACTGATGAACAAACTTATAAACATTGTATTATTGTATTTTAGACTATACACCTTGTATCAATACTCACACTTGCTTCTCACAACCTCTTGGTTCCCAGATGACAAAAAATTGTGCTTGCAATTTAAAGCTCGATTTCATGACTTTCATGAGAAACTCAAATGCACTAACAACCACATTACACCAAGTGATGCAGTCATGATAGTATTTCAAATTGTTTATTAAATGTTTATAGACTCTGGTTCCAAGCAAAACAAAGTACAAGAAAAATATTCCATACCTTTTCTTATTAAGAATTTGGTTTTATTGGAATCACATGTATGTGTAGGATAAATTTCGGTGTTGGGGGAAGGTGAATAACACCCACTCATTTTTCACAGATGAATATGTTAAATCGCAACGGAAATAAAGTAAAATGATAGATACCAATTATGTAATAAGACACACCAGAGTTTTAACATGATTCACAACCCCCCATGATTGTTATGTTGAGGCCTAAAGAGCTCACAGAAAACCACTACTTTCCTCCTTTTTGGTCTTAACTAAGGTGGAGAAGCCCCTTATAATGTACTTTTCTAATTGTCTTACAGGTACATATAATTAGCTCAAAGACAATTTATAAAGCAAGTTACAACAGTAATAAAATAAAGTTTACATAGAATTCCAACAATCGAATGATCTTGATCTCTTTGCACAATTGCTAAAAGATGGGTGCAGATTTGCTTGAGAGTTTTTTAGAGAAAACTTGTTGGTTGTTTTTGAACGAGCCCTCTATAAGAAGATGGGCACAGATTTTCTGAAAGATTGCTGTACTCCTTCAGTCTATGCTTGATCTTATTGAACCTGTAAGAATTAAATTTTAGGGAGAATTGCTATCTCATTATCTTCGGGATCTCTGTTGATAATTTTAACAATATCATCTCCAGTTGAGTGTCTGTCATATAATAGTCAACTATATACTGAGAAGTTGATGTTCCAAGTTAAATTTTGAAGATTCTGTTCGACCTAGAAAATCATCAGTCGACTCCATCAGTTGATTGTAAGTCTTCCTGTTTGATTTCGAATTATTTCAGTCAATTTTCCAAGTCGACTTGCAAATGTTCTCTTTACTCTATAATTATATGCCCTAGTCGACTGTCAACATCCTGTTTGCTCCCTTGCCAAACCATGAATTCAAATCATGGTGTGGTAATCATCAGTCGACTGTACATAGACAACAGTTGACTGCATGCATTACTATAAATCTCACAGTTTTCGTGGTATCAATCAGTCGACTTCATAGATCACACAGTCGACTAATATCATACAACGAATCCATAATTCGAGGTTTGTACTCTCCTTGTGCAACAGTCGCCTTCAGTATCAGTCGACTGAGACATCATGACTCAACCTATATACTAGTCTAGTTCGCCTAACTTCGAGTCTCCCCTTGTTGTAGGGTTATAATCATCCAAAGCTCTTAGTTTCAAAAATATTACCTCATGCCCAGTGTTCTAAATGGCAACCGAGGCGGTCGCTTAGACGGGAGGCGGACATTATCTGGCCGAGGCGGTCGCTTAGACGAGAGGCAGACATTAACTGGCATCAACTGCACCAAGTCAACAAAATTTAAAAAATCCTAGATATATTAATACACTTTCTTTCCCTTCCAAAATATAAATAACTCCATCAAGTCACCTACAA
This sequence comes from Curcuma longa, assembly GCF_044706935.1. Classification (NCBI taxonomy): domain Eukaryota; kingdom Viridiplantae; phylum Streptophyta; class Magnoliopsida; order Zingiberales; family Zingiberaceae; genus Curcuma; species Curcuma longa. Next base: position 6,954 of record NW_027433436.1, read on the forward strand.
CCCACCTCATTCTGTCTGGAATTGCCCACAACAACGTCGTTGTACCGTCTGTTGCCACCACCATCACATTAGATTAGCTTTTATATATTTCTAGCAAGTTCTTATTCTAGTTTTTGATCTTTTATTTAATTATTGAAGATTAATGACGGAAAATGAGAAACAACTAGAAGTTGAATTGAAGCGACAGTCTAGTGATATTGTTTGAGATTATGGGGTGTTGTATTACAAAGAAAAAAGAGATTGAGTCACATGCAAATTGTGTAAGAGGCTTATTAAGAGAGAAGTTTATCGGATCAAGCATCATATTGCGGGTATTATAGGATAAGTTGAAGCATGCCCTAAAACATCCAATGAAGACAAAAAAAGAGTAAGAGCTTATCTTAAAAATAGCAAGAATAAGAAGTGAGAAAAGGTGGAAGAACTAAAAGAAGAGAGGGCGGAAGTCAATATAGGTGTTGATGTAGAGGATGATGATTATCAAGTGGAGGGAGATTCTCTAAAAAGAAGTCAAAGCATCTCGGGCCTATTGATAAGTGGACATCCACAATCAATTCAACAAAGGCAAGACAACAAAATATAAATGAGGTAAGATAACAAAACATAAATGATGCACTGAAGTTAAAGTTTACAAATGATGTGCATGAGTACCTTACAAGATGGGTTTATGAGGCGGGAATCCCTTTTCATACAATTGACAATCAAAGATGTAGACAAGTTGTAGAGGCGGTTGACCAATTCGACCCAGGCTACAAACCTCCAAGTCAATATCTTCTAAGAGAGCCACTTTCGAAGCAAGAAGTTAAGAGTACCAAATTATCTTTAAAAAAGCATGAAGAAGAGTGGATGAAAAATGGATGTTTAATTATGATTGATGCATGAACAGATCGCAATAGGAGAAACATTATGAATTTATGTGTCAATTGCAAATTAGACACTTCATTCATTGGTTCTATTGAAGAATCCATGGAGGTACACACTAGGGTTTACGTCTTCGAGTTTGTGGAAAAATACGTTAATGAAATTGACCCTCAACATGTTGTTCAAGTAGTGACGGACAATGCGACAAACAATATGGCGATGATGGAGTTGTTGAAGGTTACACAACATAAAAATTTGTGGACCTCTTGTGCGACTCATACAATCAACCTCATCCTTGAAGCAATTGGAAAGTTATCAAAGTTTAGTGGAATACTTGAAAAAGCAAAGGTTGTAGTAATATTCATTTATGCACATCATAGAACTTTGACTATTATGAGGAAATATACTAAAAAGAAGGATATTGTGAGGCTTGGGGTGATTGGATATGCTACTTCATTTTTAATCTTGGAAAACCTCAAAGACAAGAAAGATTAAATGAAACTTAGGTTTACATCCGAGGAGTGCAGCAAAACAAAATCAAGGAGTAGTGTGAAGGGGAAAGTGGCGGAGGCGATGGTAACAAGTATCTCTTTTTGGAATGATGTTTCTTTGATTTTGAATGCTTTCATCCTTTTAGTGAAAGTTTTATGCCTTGTTAACGGTGATAAAAAGCCCTCAATGACCTTTTTATTAGGTGCACTTAGACAATCTAAGGAAGAGATTAGAAAGACTTTAAAAAAAGAAGAAAATGTCACCCCTTTTTTGAAGGTTATTGATGAGAAGTCGAAGGGTAAACTTGATAGTCCTTTGCATTATGCCATTTATTTGTTGAATCCAATTTTTTACTTCAAACATCCAAGCATTCAAAATGACACCAATGTTATGAATGAGTTCTTGAATTGTGTTGAGAGAATTTTTTCCTAATGATATTACTTTTTTAGTATTAGTATGATGATGAATCTATATTAATTATCTTGTTAGTTGTATTTATATAGTTATTTGCACCTTATATAAATTGTATTGTATGAAGTTTATTTATGCATAAACATCATTTAATTACATATATTACATAGAGACTGATAATTATTTATAATATTATATATAAAAAATAGTAAAAAAATTCAACTGCCTAGGTGGTCATTGACCGCGCCGCCACCACCTACCGCCATTTACAACATTGCCCTTGCCAGATGACCTCTATGCCTTTTGGACTTTTGTACTTGGAGTCTCCTTATCTTTAGGTCTTCTCCTGTCCTCGACCTGTTGGGATTTCCATCTTGCCAATATTCATCTTGAACTTTCATGCCTAGCATTCGACCTCCGTGGCTTGTAAGAACTTCCATTTGTTTGTCTAGCCGTCTACTTTCATGCTTGACACACCATATCAAATTACCATAATCACTTAATTTAAACCATGGTCCAAACAACAAAACTAATGCAACACACATGCTTAGGTGTGATTGCATCATTAATATGATTAAAGGGGGAGAGTAGATAACCCTGCTTCCTAAAACCTAGAGTACACAAAAACAGTCAAGCTATATCCCGCTAGGTGAGGTTAATTATATGAATCTTTCTACACCATTGGGCTATATCCTCTACTATATCATCATCTATAAAAAAGGGTAGTCTGGTGCACGAAGTTTTCGCTAATGCGAGGTCTCGGAGAAGGGTCTATTGTATGCTGCTTTACTCAGCTTCGCAAGAGGCTATTTTCGAGCCTTGAACTCATGACCTCTAGGTCACATGACATCAATTGTATCGTTGCGCCAAGGCTCCCCTTCTATTATATTATCTATATTTAAATAAATTTTATCTTTTATCATTGCTAACAAATTCTTCATTGGTCTTCCTCATTTATGTACATATTTGTTATAGTTTCATATCGCCTAATTAGAACATTTATTAGTCGCTTAAGTATATGCCCATATCATTTTAAACGTGTCTCTCGGAGTTTTCCATCAATAGGTGCAATCACGACTTTTTCTCTAATGTTCTCATTTCATATCCTGTCCAAACCTAGGTGTATAAGATTTTGTTTTTATTATACCTTGCGTCCCAAATTATTTTTATGCAAAGGTTAGCTGGCTCACATTGTGTAGGCCCTATCCTTTTTTTAGCTAACACTAGGTATCTAGCCTTTCGAGCCGACTAATCTTAGGGATGACCCGTCTTATCCCATGGAAGTTTGTCACCGACCATCAGGGTAAATCTAAAAGTGTTTATAGTGAGTGGCCCAGTAACCCAACATCCAAGGTTTGTCATCTCACTGGAGGAAAATGCTCTATAGTATGCCGTAGTAGAGAATTGAACCATGGGTGCTTAGGAGACTGCATGGGTGCACTACCGCTGTACTATAGCCTAGGGAGCAATCCTTCTCTTTTGTGAAGATAAAGTTGTTGCTGATTGGATTATTAACATATGTAATTGACTTTGGGCTTGCCTAATCATTGTACATACTTCTTTTTGTGAAATGAAAGTTTACATTTACTGATATAGTATAATTGATGCATGAGTTTCTGCTTATATTTCTGATGATTAGTATCCATAATATGATAGGATATACAGGGTCATGTTAGATCGTTGGGATTGAATTGGCTAATAAAGTATATAACAACAACCAAATCGTATCCTACTAGGTGGGTTGGCTATATGGATCCTTCTATGTCAGTGAACTTTATCTCTTACTATATTATTATTTATACTTAAATAAATTTTATCTTGTTTTATTGTTGTTAATCAATTTTTTTTGGTCTTCCTTGTTTAATGTGCATATTTGTTATAGTTTTATATCGCCTAATTGGAATATTTATTGGTCTTTTAAGTATATGTCCGTACTATCTTAAATATGTCTCTCGGAGTTTTCCTTCAATAGGTGCAACCTCGATTTTCTCTCTAATATTAACATCCTCATTTATGCGACTCTCATCTTCTGTTCATGTGCTCGAGTCATAGCCTAACATTCAGTTTCATATAACATATAAGTCTAATCGCCGTTTTGTAAAACTTCTCTTTAAGTTTTAAATGTACTTTACGATTGCAAAGAATATTTGACATTCTCTTCCAATTTAACCATCATGTTTATATTCTATATAAGATATTTCTCTCAATCCCTCTATTCTTTTATAAAAATGATTCTAAATACATAAAATTCTTAGTTGTAGACAACTTGTATTTTAATAATTGGTTAATTATGTCTAATATTGCTAAATTTAAATTCTATATTCTGTATTTATTCTATTAAGTTTAAAACCTTTCACTTCTTGTGTTTCTCGTCAAAATTTGAGTTTAAGATTTACTCCATGTGTCTCTCTCTCATTTACTAAAACAATATCTGTAAACAACATGCACTACGATATCGTTTCTTGTATGTGTTCAGTGAATTCGTCTATGATTAGTGTAAAAGATAGAGACTTGGAGTTGATCCTTGATAGAATCCTATTTTTATGGGAAACATTCGGTTAATCCACCTAAAATTTTCACTTTTGTCATTACATTTTTATATATATCCTTAATTAGTTCAATATACGTTTTGCTAATATCTTCTTTTCTAGAATTATCTATATAATTTACCTTGGTACTCTATCATAAGTTTTTTCTAGGTCGACAAATAAAAATTTTACTTTTGTTCTCAATACTTTTCAATTAGTTACTTGAGAAGATATATAACTTCTATTGTCGACCTTTTAGGTACAAATCCAAATTGATTTTCGATTGCCGCGGTCTCCTTTCTTAGTTTTTTTTATTACTCTTTTTCAAAGTTTCATGATATGATTCATTAGTTTAATGCTTATATAGTTTGAACAATTTTGTACGTATTCTTTATTCTTATATAAGGGAACTAGAGTACTTCCTCCTTCATTGATAAGATATTTTTTTAGTTTTCAATATCAGGTTGAATAACTTTGTAAGCCATTCAATACTTTATTTTCCTTGATACTTCTATGCCTCTATCAGAATATCATCTAGTTCAATTGCTTTTTCATTTTGCATCCTATTTAAAGCTTGTTCTACTCCTCAAGCTTGAATGACGATAAAAATTAAAATTTTTATACTCATTTGACCTACTTAAATTACCTAAGTTGGTCATCTAAATCTTTATTAAAAAGTTGATGAAAATACTTTTTCCATCGTTCTTTTATTTTCTATTGCATATATTTTTAATACATTTTATTTGGATAAGATCTCTCGTGTTCTTTTCTCTCGCTTTAGTTATTCTGTAAATGTCTATTTTTCTTCTTTTGTATTTAATTTTTGATATACGTGTTTAAAAATTTCATTCTTAGTTTCATTCATTGCTTTCTTGGTCTCTTCCTGGTACTATATGCTTTTTAAAATTTTTCTCGTTCTTACAAGTATATGATACCTTTATAGGCTGTTCGTTTTTTTCTTCACTTTCTCCTATTCTTTTTCATTCCGCCTCTAAGATTCTTTATTTGGTGGTGCATATCTCTTTGATTTGCTGAATACACTTTTGGTTTCAATTGTAATGTCATCATATCCCATGTTATATTTGAGTCATCGTGTATTTCTTTTAATACTTGTATTCCTACCTTCTTCTTTAATATGTTTTATTTTCCATCTTTTAACTTTCACCATTTAATTTTAGGAGTTATATACATTTTTCTTCTATTGATATTATATTTGAGGTGCATATCCAATACTACTAACTTATGTTGGGTAGTTAAATTTTTTTCACCTTATAATCTTACAAATTTTTCTATCTTTCTTCTTAATTATAAGAAAGTCAATTTGCGATTTATTATTTCTATTTTTGAACGTAATTAAATGTAAGTCATATGCTATTGTAAAATTCAATATAGTATATAAGCAAAATATAGATTTTAAAAGTACATTGTTTTAACCATATTTGTTCTAAATAACAAATGAAATCAAAAGGCAAATAATGTGGATTATAAATTTCCAAGCATGCCATGTGCAGATATGCCTTTAATAGATAAATGCTTTTTGACGTTTGACTTTTGATCAATCTTATTAATTCCAACCATTTTTTAAGTACAAAGTTGATGTACTTGTATGACTCAGGTATCTCATCTCATAACTGAGCCGATATTACAAACTATGTTATCATAGATCTATTCGTTAATAAATATTTTAGGTTAGTCAAGGTATTTTAACTTCTCCTTTCAAAGTCTTGATATTCTATCATACTTCCAACAAGCTAGTGTTAAGAATGCTAAATGAAAGCAAGGATTAATAGCAAAATAAAATGAGAGTACTAATTATGAGGGAGCAAATAAGGGTAGCTTCAATAAATGAAAAATAAAAGAAAATATGTTAAGATGTCATGAATATATTGAAAAATGACTAATCAATTTTGGAGTTAGTCAATTCAAATCGGTTAGAGTTGAAATCATGAGGGGTAGAGGGCGAACAGAGAAAAGTTATTATAGGATAATCAAAAGTTATTTGAATATTTCTAGAGATATGATCTAACATAAAGTTAACATGATAGGATTTTATATATCCAATCCAATAGTTATTATTGTTGTTGTCATACATATGGCTATGAATAACTTTTGGAGGCATTATCACTGAAGAAAACACCTATTTGTGTCTGAGCTAACTAGCAGCGTGGGATGGATGAGCCAAGATCAAATGTTTTGCGAAATTTCTCTAATTCCAATTGCTTTGTGTGAATCAAATTGGCCTATTGGCTTAATAGATTGTGTAAGGAACAAGCTAAAGTTCCCTAAGCCCAATTGGCTGCTCTCTTTTGGTCTCAACTACTCCTTTTCATTATCAGTCCGAAGAACAATTGTATCATTTATTTGCCTACTTGGGATATTAGAGATCCACCAATTTTGATTGAATCCAAATATTGTGATTAAAGGAACCTTCAAAAGAATTATTTAGTGAAACCTGGATCATGTATATTAATTGTAACTCTATGTATTATATAGTTGTGCACCTTTATGTATCTTGATTTTGATCTCCTCCATGATGTTTATTTCTTGTAGGGCACTTAAAGTTCTGGAAGAAAAAGCCGGTGGGAATTGAGTTTGCTAAACATTTCAGATCTCACCAAGGTCCGATAGAAGGCTTGGCTGTGAGTGCTTGTTTATTTTTCATGCTCCTCTGGTTCTCATTTATTATATATATATATATATATATATATAATCTTACCCTCTAGCTATTATAGGTTGCTGTGTTTATTCTCTTCATTATTTTTCAAGTCCAATAACTCTTAAATGGTGCTATCATGAATCTTTTAACAGTTAAATTTCTGAAATATAGGCATTGTCATATCATTTTATGGTGTTGTGGACTGATATATACTCTTTTAGCATTTGTAGACAATATTAAGTTGCTAGTTGATCAATAATAGTTAGAAGGCATTTCTATCATGAACTATGCCTTAATATGCATTTGGATGTGCCTTTTTCCAACCACATACAATAACTTGCATTAAAGCCAACCAGTTCTGATAGAGAGAACATAAACATAGAAAGTGAGAAAATTTAGGAAAGAGTGATAAGATTAGTTGAAAAGATTATTTTTATTTGGATAGCAAGTTAAGAGAGGAAAGCGAAGAGATCTAAGTGTTACATTTTCTTCCATTATGCCTCTTTCTAAAATTGGGATGTGGGAATTTCATAACTTTTAAAGTTTGTCCTTGTTAATTCTTTCACTTGTCATACCTCCCACCAAGGTTTAAAATTTTGAACCGTATCGGAGTTTGGGTTTATGATCAGAACGATACGGTTTTGATACTGTATCGTACCACATCGATACGATTTTGGTACTTTTAAAATATAAAGTATATTAATTTAAAAATATTTTTATTAATATTTGATTACTCTAGATGCTTACTATTGAGTTATATTTGTTATTATCTTGTGAAATGTTTGATGCTTATTGAGTCGATTTAGAGTTAACTGAAGTTCACTGAGTAAACATGATCAACTAAGCTTAAATTGGATCAATTTGAATTTATTATGATTAGTTCAAAATTAAACTAAATTGATATAAAAAATAATTTAGTTCATTAGTGGTAATATATTTTATAAGGTTAAAAATTAATTATGTTAATTTTTTTATCTTTCTAAATCTATATCCTTTATCTTTTTTTCTCTGTTTACCTTACGGACACATTAATTATGGACGGATGGAGGAGAAAAATTATTTAGATTTGATATTATCTCATGAAATATTTAATGTTTATTGAATAAAAGTTGATTTAGGATTAATTGAAGTTCACCAAGTAAACATGGTATGATCAAGTAAGTTTAAATCGGATTAATTTGAATTTATTATGATCAGATTAATATTAAACTAATGTCAGATCAAGTCACAGGTCGACATCTCCCACTCTGTCAGATCATGTTGTACCGCCCCTTTTGCCAATGTAAAGGGCAACAAATAACGTCGGCAACCAACAATATGGTGAACACTCACTACTAGTACCACTATTGCTAGCATCATGATTTGAAATCTCGTACCATGCAGGGTGACACAATCTAAATGTATCGTTTCATTAGACAAATACAAACATACATAAGCACAAACATTCACACAAGTGATTTCTTCATAGAAAAACTTTGCATTAGTGATTTTCAAGGAAAAATTAGTATCAATGATTTTTAATCAACCCTTGCTCTCATCCTAAATAGACATGCCGCCTCAAATGCATATGCATAGAGATTATTGAATCTCTCTCTCTTTTTTTAAATAATACTTGTTGCTTATGTATCCCATTATATTAGAGAGATAAATTTCAACACGTGTTGCATTTTTTATTTTGAATTGTGCAACTTCATAAACATGAATAGCAATTAGATGTACCCACAATCACGTTATTAATAACAAAATGGTTAAAGATATGCTTAACTATTGAGCTAAACTTCGAAAATAACTATTTCATTATTTTTTTTTTTCTAATACAAGTTCTCATAATTCAACTTTCTTGTTAAAACTAATCCTAGCCAACTAGTAAGGGCAATTTCAACACTTGTGATAACATGTCTATTACCTTATCTTATGATATGAGGATTTGACAATTGTTGTTTTGAGGACTTATAACTAAAGGGGAAAATTGAGCTAGGGTGTGCAAAAGACCAATTGAAGCTTCTTACTACAAATGACCTTCTACACTTGCTGCAAGCTGGGATTGGTTTCATAGGTCAACACACACTATCAAAATATTATATTCCATAATGTCACAAATCACTAGTAAGTACCTTATGCATCATTTCAAAGTTAGGCATCTTATGAATTTAATATCTATAATTTATAGGTGTAACTCTAATTATATAACATCATAATTCAAATCTCGAGTCACTCAGTAAATATTCTCACATAAAATTTAATAGCAATAGTATTCTCAAAAATCTAATTAACACATAGACCTTAGACTTGGTTCTCTCTTGAATAATTATCTCAGTCCAATATTGCACATACCCCCTCCGCAAAAATAATCACCAATGATTTAGCCAATTTTAGTCAATCATGACTTAGGTACATAAAAAATCAACCTGCTTCCACAACTCAACTATTTGACTGGAATAATAGAATAGCATATGAATCACAATCAAAATTGACAAACCATAATAAGTTTTTTTTTGTTCATATAGTGATACACATCAACCATTACAAATAAATATATACTCAATCGTTCACCCATTTGTAGAAGCATGGTCTATAATAGGGCTAATGACACCTTAATAATCGGCGCCTACGAAGATAAACTAGATAGATAGGATGCTTGAAATTTAGCTCCTCAATGCATTCGACATTGACTTAGGATGCTAATAATAGTATTGATGCATCCTACTTAATTAGATAAATGTGACAACCTCTAACCTAATCATAAATTATATTATGCACCTTAACAAAAGGAGACCAAATACATTTAATTAAATCAATTGTTGGTGACAACCCAATCATAACAATAACATAGAATTACTCTCTATATTTCTGGTCATCAAGGGAACCCAGAGTCAATCAACTCAATAACCCTACTAGGAAATACACAAGATCAAGTTAAAATTTTCATTGAATATGCATATGCATAGAATGACTCAACTCTACATGCTTTGACATACCCTAAACCTCACTTCGATACCATGTTGTCACACCTAACACGAGTTAGGCTTATTGTGACTTTAGTTTCGCTCACCGCACATGACCTATTTTAATGTAAGAATGAAATATAGGCAAAAACAAACTAAACTGACTAAATATATATCTCTAAATACACTCAATAATATGCATAAAATCCAGCTAGTGCTTGGAGATCACAAACTCTAGAAGTGAGTATAAAAATGCAAAGTGGGTACAAGAAAGAAGTGTACGATGTAAAATATCTTATAAAAGAATTATCGAATAACAAATAATCAAGGTTTTCATGGTTCTAGACTCGACCAAGGGCCGGGTCTAACCCGACCTGGGCCCATAATCAGCTCAACGGGCCGGGTACCCATTCCAACCCAATAAAAATTGTTGAATTGACGGTTAACCATCGGTTCGACCTACTGGTTCAATTTTTGTGTGTGACCGTTAGAACCACTTTGGGGGATTTTTTTTTTTTTTGTATTTTTTTTGACAGTTGAGATCATTTGATTGTTTTTTGATCAATGACTACGATTTAGTGTCCGTTACTCTCCAAACTCTATAAATACAGAGCTCATTTCATTGTTTTTACACATCTTCTCTATTCTTATTCTCAATTCCGCAATCTCTACACACTTCGACTCCAATTCTATATGCTTTCGACTTCTACTTCCGATTACAATACAAGGAGGTCGAGGAGCTTCATCATCTCGATTTCGAAGGGGCAAGAAAATAGTGAATCTGAATGAGGAGCTCAACATTCAATCCACTGATAATGAGACCGAATAACTTTTGACATCCGAAACCCAAGAAAGTACCGATGCAATTACTTTTAAGGTTCGGGAAGTTTCTCCTTTAAAATCTTCTATTTTTACTAAACATTTTTGAGGTTACTTTTCCGTCAAAAGTATTGCGTGCAAAATGTAAACACTGCAATGCTTCCTATAAATTCCAAGCTGGCAACGACTATGGATCGTTGAAATGACATGTAGAAATGAAACACCCTGACGGAATATGTAATCGACCGTTCTCAAGCAAGGTTTAAAATATCGAGCCGTGCCGGAGTTTCGGTCCTGGACCGGAACGATACAGTTTCGGTACCGTATCGTACCGTGCCGGTATAGTTTCGGTATTTTTAAAATATAAAATATATTAATTAAAATAAAAAATTTAATCTAAATATTTAAAAATAAAAAATAATTTTTTTTGATAATTTTATAGGTTTTAATAAGGCCTATTTAAATTATCCCGAATTATAACTTTGAACTATAGCTAGGAGTTGATTATTAAAATCTAATTAAAACCTAAGTTTTTTTTTTAAAAAAAAAACATCGCGGTCGTGCGATCGGTGCACGCGGACGCGGAGTGTCGCGGGGCCCCGGCGGCATCGCCGGCTCCGGGCGGCGCCTCCGGCGGCGTCGCCGACCCCGGGCGGCGCCTCCGGCGGCGTCGCCGGCCTCGGGCGACGCCTCCGGCGGCGTCGCCGGCCTCGGGCGGCGTCGCCGAGGCCTCGCGACGCCTCAGGAGCATCGCCGAGGCCGCGCGACGCAGCCGAAGGTTCCGCCCGGGGTCGGCGACAATGCCGGAGGCGACGCCCGGCCGGAATTCATGTGCCGGCGCTGTGCCGGTGCCGCGGTGGAACGAGATTTTTCGTGCGTATCGGGCGATACGACACGAAATTTCAAACCTTGTTCTCAAGTATAATTATCTAGATTTTCTATAGTGAAAGTATTGATTTTGATTTATTTTTATATTCCGAGAATAAATTAAGAGAATTATTAGCTAGATTTATTTCCGTAGAATATCTTTTATTTAGTTTTGGATCTAAATGTACTTTTGAAAATTTTTGTAAAGAGTCTTTTAATCTATCTGCTAAACATGTTCCTATAATTACAGTTACAAAAACAATTAAAAGATTAGTAGCACAAGGAAAAAAATTAATTGAAGAATTTAGTAAATTAAATAATAAAGTTTGTTTATGTTCCGATATTTGGAGTGATCATCGACAAACACATTTGTATATGGATGTGACTTGCCATTGGATCGATAACTTCTGGAATATCCAAAAAAGATTATTAGCTTATAGAATTTTTGATGAATCACATACTGCTCACAACATCTCACAATTATTATGTTTAATTTTAGAAAAATATGGATTGATTCATAAACTATTTTCAATATCATTTGATAATGTTAGTTCTAATATTGTTAGTATTTATGAACTAAAATTTATATGTCAATTTATTATTGGTAGTTTATTTTTTCATATTTGTTGCATATGTCATGCTTTAAATTTATGTTCAAGATAAATTAAGAATTTTAGAAAATCATATTAAAACAATTAGAATTGTTATTTTTTATTTATGGTCGCATCCATCTATAATGAAATAATGGGATATATGTTGTAAAACTAATGGAATGAGACCTAAAAAATTTCTATGTGATGTACAAATATTTTCGAATTCAACATATCAACTGTTACAAGATTTATTTCAATATAGAGAATTATTATGTCTATTTCTTACATAAATTATTAATAATACTAATATATATTTATTTTCACACAAATGAAATATTTGTAGTAGTATTTGTGAAATTTTAAAAATATTTAATGATGCAACCGAACAACTTTTCAATTTTTATTATCCTACTTCTAATTTACTTTTAATGAATTTTTGTAATGTAGTATTAGTTTTAAATGAAAATAGTAATAATGAATTTTTATCTTCTTGTGTATTATCAATGAAAGCAAAATGAGAAAAATATTATTTTTATATTTTTGAAATTTATTTAGTTGCATTTGCTTTAGATCCTAGATGTAAATTAGAAGTTTTACAAGAAATGTTAGTTTTATATTATGACACTTTTAATTTCATTTAAAAATTCTTTTTCTTCCAATCCTAATAATATTATATATAATATTAGAATTTATTTATATGATATTTATAAAGAATATAGTATAAAATATAGAATACAAATTAATATTTCTAAAACACAAAATATAATAGTAGTAATTTTAAATTTACAAAAGCACAACTTTTATTAAAAGAATGGACAAAATGTCCACGAGGATCCTTAAGTTCCACACAGGAACTTGAGAATTATTTTACGATTTCTTTTGATTTTAATGAAGAAGATAGCGAAGCGGATTTCGATATCCTAAAGTGGTGGGCATAGAAGGCTCAAAGCTTTCCCGTCCTGTCCATGATCGCTAAAGAAATTTTAGCTTATCCAATGTCAACAGTTGCTGTGGAACAAACATTTATTGTTAGGGTAATATATTGGATGAACGATGATCGACTTTGTCTCCCGATTCGTTGGAAGCCCAAACATTACTTGACGATTGGACTAGAGCCGAAAAAAGAATCCAAAGAATGCATTTTTCAGATGACGAAGTCGAAAAATTTGATATCGAAGGAACGAATACTACAGGCACGGGAAACAAAAGTGAGTAGTAATGTCACTTCTTAAGGTAAAAGGGTAAAAATGTAAGAAAATTACGTGGATTTTGATTCCCGTATATCCTAAGGAGATACATAGACAATTTAAATAAGTATAAGTCCTCTTTTATTTTTATTTTTTTATTAATTTATAATTTTAAATTTTTTTAATATAATAATATTGAATCATGGCGAACTGTGAACCGACGGTTCCAAATCGTGAACCGGCGGTTCCGAACCGTGAACCGTAACTATCTTTGACGGTTAAGGTCCGACCTGTCAGGAACCGTCGAATTGTTGGTTCCGAACGGGGGTCAAGTCTACATGTTTCACCAATTTGACTTCATTAATCTTCTATCACAATTTCTTTTAAATTTCTCTTAGACAATTTCATCATATTCTCATGTTAAAGCATGCATCTCGATTTGCAATTTGCACTTCTATAACATATATTTTCTTTTTAATTTCTTACTTAATACGAAGTACATGAATCCATCAATCAAACAGTATATTCTAGCACCATTCAACAATCAAACCAACAAACATTATTATTCTAGCACCATTCAACAATCAAACCAACATATGTTTTCCTCAATATCTAAGTGTATCAAGAAATCAAACCATCATCAACCATCTAATATATCAAATCCATGATTAAACCATGGTCATTCATTAAATTATGATTATCAAATTTATGGTATGATATAGATTGTTTGAGTTGGAGTGGCATTGGTAAAGGCTGAAATAGATATTTCCCAAGAAACGAATCATTTCACGAGGATTGACGATCAAATTATGGTATGATATTTTAATGCATGGTTTTAATATTTTATTGATTCTATGTGAGTTTTATTATTTTTAATAATCTGTATATAATACTAATAATATAATATTATTTAATACATAAAATAAGTAATAAGAATATCAATATTTTTGACATAATATATTATGATACTATCGATATTATGATAATATATTGTCTGAAACTAATATAGTTATATTAGTTCTTCTATTTATTATTAATGATATATGTTACTAAGAGGTTAAGATATTCTGTCTCATATTTAATGAACATTGGATTGTCTAACATTTGTTATTTCATATATCAAATTGTTTTACCCTTCCCTTTTTGATTTTCTTATTAGCCATTCGCATTTTGCCGATCCTACCAATCCAATATGATAATTTTTTGAATATTCGATTTTGACTTAGATGTCTTTTTATATATATATAACCATGCATTAAACCATCGAACAATCAACACTAATTCATAACCATCCATCAACACATACCAACAATGACAAAAAAAAACTCCACCACATCTTACCTCGCTACACTCTATGTACAATATTACTATAATCCTTCCACAAAACACTCAAGAGAATCTACTATTCTCCCAAAACCTCCATACTCATGTATGATCAAATTACAACACCCACCAAAATGTTGATCATTAGCAACTCCTTTCCCATTCTCCATGAATAAAATTAAGCACTCCTAGATTTACTCAGTTAAAATCGATATAAAATGTTGGGGGTCCATTTGTAGTTATGTAACTTCGAGGGGTGTATTGGTAATTTTACTATATGAATAATATTTATTGATGACTTTGTTTATTTTTTGACCTGAGTTAGAACTAGTATGATCTCAGATTCTTGGTGTCACCTCTATGCTTTCTCTCTCAAATGTTTACATGTAGACATTGTAAGTTCTACTATTGCTTCACCATCGGTCGATCGAAATAGACCATAAATGGAATTGTAGGTCTAACTTAAGCTCATTTAAATCTGTCTGCCTCAACCTCTAGTTTGTGGCATTCTATCAGTCTTTGTTAATTTAATTCGTATGGGGCTTAAATAAAACACTATGCAACTTCATGCATGTGATTACAACATAAAATATGTTTGTATGACCAATTGCATAGAACGTAGTTTATGCATGAATAATGCATTTACACTAATAATAAATGTTTAGTAATAGTTGATTGAAGTAAAAGAAATAAACTAGTAGTTGTGTTATGTATACATCTAAGAGAGATGACTTGTACGGCCACCAACTTTAATAAACTTTTTGTGATATCAAAAGTTTCAAATGTCAAATTTGATATTTGTACTACCAACAGGATGAATGTATATTTCCTAGTCCTACTATGAACTAGAGATCTCATGGTATTGTTTACTTCACTTCATGATAAATTGGATTCCTTTTAATCATGGTTTGTTCAGTAATGCAGGTTAGTGTTGATGGCTTACTCTGTTGTACAATATCCAATGATCCATTCATAAAGATTTATGATGTTGTTAACTATGATATGATGTTTATGATGCGCCTCCCATATGTTCCTGGTGCGGTTGAATGGGTATATCGGCAGGGTGATGTGAAGGCCAAGCTGGCAATTAGTGATCGTAATTCTGCTTTTGTTGGAATATATGATGTGCATGAAGGTTCAAATGAACCTATCATCTCAAAAGAGGTAATGCAATACTTTTCACTTAAAGCTTTAGTAAAAACTTGCAGTTAGACCATTTTACTCGAAGCTTCAGATGCAACAATCCTTGCTCAGCATTTTCACCAAGTATATATATTTTTTCTTCTTTTTGCAGATTCATATGGGACCTATAAAAGTTATGAAGTACAATCATGTGAATGGTATTGTCATATCAAGTGACGCCAAAGGGATTATTGAATACTGGTGTTCTGATAAGCTTCAATTTCCTGAAACTGGGTTGGTACTATGATAGCACTTGAACATTGCACAAAAGGATTCTGCCTGTTTCATCTTGCAAACAATACTCTTCATGTCTTATCTATTGAGAAAAACCCATGGGCTATCTTTATAGTGAATAGGATGGTTTGATCAAAATAGGAATTAGATATTGATCATCTATGTTCTCTCTTTTGCTTGCAGTGTAAGTTTCAAGTTTAAAACTGACACAAATCTGTTTGAGATTGCAAAGTGCAAGACAACAGTTTCTGCTATTGAGGTATTGCAGTTAACCATATCTTGTCTTTTACCCCACTATAATGTTTTTAGTTTAAATGACCAATTGGAATGGTGTGTTCTGTATATGATACATTCTTTTTTGTTGTTTGTTTATTCCTTGCTTCCATAAGGTAAGTCGAGATGGCAGTCAGTTTTCCGTAACATCTCCAGATCGCAGGATTCGTGTATTTTGGTTCAAAACTGGTAAACTGAGGCGTGTGTATGACGAATCTCTCGAGGTAACCTTTTTTACCATCACTCAGAAGCTATCCTTGAGATAAACCATTGCTAGGATTCAAGTATTTTGAATTATTCATGTCAGGTGGCACAAGATCTACAGCGGAGTGATGCTCCTTTGTATCGCCTTGAGGCTATTGATTTTGGGCGAAGAATGGCTGTTGAGAAGGAAATAGAGAAGACTGAAAATGTTCCACAACCAAATGCAATTTTTGATGAGAGCTCTAACTTTATTATTTATGCAACTCTTCTTGGCATAAAAGTAAGATTCTAATTTCTAGTTATTGCTTCAATTATCCTGTTTTCTACTGGTTATATCACTAATTGCGTAAATTGAATTTTGTTCTTATTTCTTTCTTCTCATATCCTAATCATAGTTCTAGAGGATTGATTGGTTGAATACACAATAAATTTCCTCTTACTTTGTGGTTTACTTGTGGGAGGGACAGTTCCTTTCTCATACTCATGAATCAAGTAAGGACAATGGATCCTTTTTTATCATGCTCTTTCACAAGATAATATCAGAGATTTCTGTAGTGGAAGAAAGTATTTTGTGATGGCTTCTTGTGTTGATTTCAGTCTCTTGATGGTCTGGAAAATATTAATTTGGATCTAGATCACCCACCAGTTATTTGTTGATTATATGTAAAAGTTACTTCCATCTCGCATACTATTTGTTTTTGGGTAATTTACCGAATCGTCAAAGGGGTGCCCTATGTTGATTTTTTATCAAAAGGATATCCCACCCTCTATAAAATGACACAAATGTCATCCATTATTATTCACCTTCTGTCTAAAATCCTAAACTGGTCAGACGTGTTATAGCAGCTAGAAATCGTAGCTGCTACAACATGAATTTTTTTTAAGACAAATTGTTCGGAGCCTCTGAAAAGACTTTAAACGATGTTTTTTGAGTTTGAAACCTAGCCATTACAGGTTTTATCCCGTAATCAGATGTAGATCTATTGTTTTTTTGAGACTTTTGACTCCGAAAAGATTTTAAACGGTTTTTTGAAACTTTTAACTCGGGTTGAATCACGGGACACACAATATATTACATCGAAGCTTGTTTAAAGATCTACAACTGGTTACGGGGTGAAACCTGTAACGGCCAGGTTTTAGGCTCAAAAAATGTCTTTTAATTCCTTTTCGGGAGCTCCAAACAATTTTAGTCAAAAGGGGTGCCTTTTTAACTTTTGCCCAAAATTTTTTTCCCCATGTTGTAGCAACTACGAAATCATAATTGCTACAATTGTGCGACAACTCAATTGTAGCAGCTATAAAACTGTAGTGGCTATAATTGTGTAGCAGTTACGGCTTCGTTGCTACTACAATGCGTCCGATCAGTTCAGGATTTAGGTGGGAGATGAATAGTATTGAAGGACAGTTGTGTCATTTTACAAGGAGGCACCATTTTGATAAAAAATCAATATAGGACGCTCCTTTGACGATTTGGTAAAAAAGGGCCGCCCTTTTGAATTTTACTCTTTTATTTTTACATACTTTGTAATGGTTGTAAAAAAAGAGAGGGTAAAATCATAGAAAAAATAAAGTAAACAATAAATAAGCGGGGGTGGTAAAAACAAAAGTGTGTGTGTGTGTGTGGGGGGGGGGGGGGGGGGGTTGATGAGCAATTCTTCTTGACATGCTAAGCTTCTTAACAGATTATTTCTCATGCTGGATATTAATTTTAGCCTTACCAGTGTTTTGATTTGTTTTATGTTACAGATTATTAATTTACATTCAAATAAAGTCACACGGATACTTGGAAAAGTGGAGAACAATGATAGATTTTTAAGAATTGCTTTATATCAAGGTGACAAGAGTAGTAAGAAGGTAAGAAAGATTCCTGCAGCAGCAGCAAATGTCAACGAGAGTAAAGAGCCCTTGACAGATCCTACACTTCTTTGCTGCGCTTTTAAGAAACATAGAATTTACTTGTTCAGGTTTGTTCATTTATCTTTCTATCGGAGTTTATACCATGCAATAAAATATGTATTGACAGAAATTGCAACTCTTTCTTGTGGTAACATGTTCGGTACATTCTTTTTTTATTTTGATCATGGTGTTCTTTCTTTACGAATGTTGCTTATGTGGATTATGACAACACTGATTCATGTTGAGCATCTGCTTTGATATTATGAAGGCATACCTGCCTTCTTGTTTGGTGGCATTTTTCACTGAAAATTATATTTTGCTGGAAATAGCCGAAGGGAACCTGAAGAACCTGAAGATGCTACAAAGGGAAGAGATGTGTTTAATGAGAAGCCACCACCTGAAGAACTTTTGGCAGTATCTGAGTTGGGAAAAGCAGTCACAACATCCCTTCCAGATAATGTGGTAAGAACACGTTTGTTTTTACTGTTACTCCCTACAGCAGTATCTTTGTACCATTTAGCCTTGCATTTTTTGTTGTTTGCATACTTTTGACAATTCTAAAGCTGACTTATTGAAATAAGCTTTAGAAACCAACCATTTTTAAGTCAGGCAAGACTGAATCTATTTAATGTAACTTTTTCTGATGGATAAATGGTTAGAAAGGAATAGGTAAATTTGATGGATTTAAATCTTGTGCTAGATTTTTTTTGGATGTTTTGTGTCTATCATTCAACAAGAAGAATATTGATGATGATATCATTCGCATAATGGTTGGGTGGTGAAAATGGAGAGAGATTTCATGGATTTTATGCAATTTCAGTGTTGAATAGTCAAGGCAATGCATTCAAAAAAATTAATTTACTATATATAAAAATGTTGAGGTGGATGAGCAGAGTTATTAGGAGATATAAAATAGCAAAAAATTAAAGGGCAACTCAAAATTTGAGTAAAAATAGGTTTAGATGACAGTAGCATACTCAAAGATTATGAATACCAAGCTAGATAAATTGATAGATAATGAAGGTGTGAGGGTTAAATCCATAAAGGAGATCAAAGAAAATTGAACTTAAGATAGAGAGATTCAATAGACTTAAGAATTACTAACAACTATGAGCATATTATCAAAATAAAAGACCCTATAGTCAACCCCAGATAATTGGTTGTGATTTCTTCTCTCTTTTTTTTTGTGCTTCTATACATGAATTATAAGACTAACTGTGAAGTTAATTTTGCAATCACCTAGTATCTTTATTTCATTGAACCTTGCATAACAATAAATATTATCTTTTATAAAAGTTAAAATATAAGAAGAAAATGTGATCTCTGTTTATTTTGACTTGGTTGATTATTCTTTCTAGGTGCTACACACATCATTGGGTGACGTTTACTTGAGATTATATCCAGAAGAGTGCCCAAAGACTGTGGAAAACTTCACAACACATTGTCGAAATGGTTATTATGATAATCTCATCTTCCATCGTGTAATTAAAGGATTTATGATACAAACAGGAGATCCATTGGGTGATGGCACTGGTGGACAATCGATATGGGGAAGGGAATTTGAGGATGAGTTTCATAAAAGGTCCATCTTCTATATGAACTTAATTGCAGCTTCCATATAGCTTTACTATTCTAATTTCTGGTGTGTTTTGCATGCCATCGACAAGTGGTTTTTCTCTCACTGCTCACAGAAAGTCCACCGTCTATGTGCACTTTAATTGAAAATTGTTTCTATTTCATTGTACTGCTCCTGCAACTTGAATGTCGATCGACTCATTTTATTGCACAATCCATGCAAAGGACCTTTTGGAAACTTATAGTTGCTTATATGATTTTCCTTTATTAGTTGTTCTTTACCTTGGGTAGCTCTAAGTCATTGGACACATTCAAGATATGGTACCACAATGTATGTTATTTGCAGATGATATCGTTTTGGTAGATGAGACACGTGAAGTAGTAAATACTAAACTTGAATTTTGACGGAAAATACTAGAAGTGAAAGGTTTTAGGTTTAGTAGAGTAAAGACAAAGAATATATGAAATTTAAGTTTAGTAATATTATACAAAATGAATTATTAAGATATGAGATGATGAGTTATCTGTAACTGAGAGTTTTAAGTATTTAAAATCATTTCTACAAAAGGATGGAGGGATTGAGAGAGATGTCTTACATAGAATACAAGTAGAATGATGAAAATGGAAGAGAATGTCAGATATTCATTGTGATTATAAAATACTTCTAAAACTTAAAGGAAAATTTTACAAAATGACAATTAGACCTTCTATGTTATATGGAACTGGATGCTAGGTTATGACTCACATGAGCAGAAAATGAAAGTTGCAGAGATGAGGATGTTAAGATGGATGTGTGGACATATAAGGATGGA
>NW_027433437.1:0-3615 GCF_044706935.1 Curcuma longa
ATGCCATAGTCATAGTTGATTAAAAAAAATTATTTTACACCTATTTATACTTCATTTATTTACTTTGAATATTTCATATTTATTTGTTAATATTAAAAAATATAGAAAGTTAGTCAACTAGTTGAAGGATTTAGTTGACCATATTAGATATAATAAAAAGAAAAATTAGAAATCAAATAATTCATAGTTATCCAGAGTTGGTCGATTAGATGTCATAACTTTGTCAACATATATTTGGCAAAAATTAATAAACTCTATTTGAGTTAGAGTTGATCAACCAGATGATACCAAATGATCGAGCACATGTTCATCCGCAAAACACATGGTCAAAGGATTGATTTGATCTAAGATAAAATCAGAATTGGTAAACCACATGTACAAGGTTAGCTGACCCCATGGAGAAGTCAATAGAAGACCAATCGACAAAAAAAGTGTAGGATCATGTCTACGCTAGAGGAGGATGAATAACATATATAAATTTTAATTAGTTGATAGTAAAATAAATAAATAAATAAACAAATAGAGTAAACAATAGAAATGAAATAAATAAGCTGTGAAATAAACTAAATTATCTAATTGACAAAATAAGCTAAGTTAGATATGCAATTAACAATTTAAGTGCACAACTTGTAATTTACTAAATCAAACTCAAACTAACTAATCATGGAATGGAATGAACTTAACCAAATATGAATTAGCTAAACTTGCTATAAACTTAATCAAAATATGAATTAGCTAAACTTGTTAGTAACTTAATCAAAATTGCAATGCTTGAATTAAACAATGATGATTCTATTAAATAGTCTCCTTTCCAAAAAGCTTCTAGAGGTGGAGAAAATATTTTAAAAAGAATCTAGAGTTAGGCACAGTATAATCAAAGTGTAAGATGTACGAAACAAAATAAAAATAGAAATTATAAGTATAACGTTGCCAATTCAAATTGAAGAGCACGAACACAACATATCAACTATGTGCTATTTCCTACTCTGTGACATCAAATCGAGGTAAATCCATTAAGCTTTTTGATAACTAATGGCACTCTCATGAGGTTTTGAACTACTTTCATGAACAACCCCTCAAGTCTCGAACTTTAGAAGTCAAAGAATTGGATTCACCTCTCGATCCTTTCTTGTATTCTGTGGGATATGAAAATGCACGCAAGTGTCATAGTCATGTATACATACTAAAGCCAGATCATAAACCAAACACGGCATGCGATAAAAAGAAATGAATAAATATAAAATAGATGCCAACAATGAATTAGGCTACTCTATCATCCTAGACTTACGAAAATACTCCATGGAGATGGAGTTACAACACGAAGACATGAAAGAAGATATTCTACAACTCAAATCTAGAAGAAAAGAGAGAGAAAACTTAGTTGTGATGTTCGTAGTTAGCTTCGAATTGATCTCCAAGCTCTTCGATGGACAGAATCTTGATGACTCCTTGAAAACAGTGCTTTCGTAGGGTTACTTGTCACAAAGAAATTCCTCCTCCCCTAATCCTAAAGCCCTTAGGTCCTTTTAAAGCCTTTCATATCCGTTGAAACATTCAAAAAAAAACACCAAGAAGGTCGCTTTGTATCATGACCATGTGGAAAAACATAGTTTGGTCATGTAAGCTGCTGGTGGCCACTTCTGCGCGTATCAAAGGGAAACACGATTGTGCCAAAAAGCTTGGCCAGCTCATGTTTCCCTCGGGAAGTCTGATTTTCACTCCATTTTCATGACTAACTCTTCGAATGAAGCAAGGTTGTGTGAGGAGACCCGGCCAAACCATGCTTCATGTTGGAAAATCACATTCTAATGCTTTTTGACTCCATTTAAGCTCTAAATTTGCATCCTATCAATAAAATCATACAAAGAATAGATCTCTAAACTACAAGAATGAAATCAATACAAAAAAGATGAAAGCATGCAAAATGTGTAGGATCCTTTTGATGCTAGAGGGGGTGGATTGCGTAATCAAATTTTCATCATTCTTTTTCTATTCGAGTTGTTAGTAGCATAATAGAAATAAAACTAAATAATAATATAAATGAAGACACAAGAATTTTAAGTGATTCGGCAACCCCCTAGGGTTCCTACTCCACCTAAGTCTCAAAAGTGAGCACTAGTGTTTTTCTCTTTTTTGAAAATTTTTCAGAAATGGAGAAACCTCTTACAGTTTAGTAAGGAACAATCACAAACAAAATAAGAGTAGTACGATAATAACACGTAAAAACAAACTTGTGAAATCGGATCTGAAGCCTTGATGTCACAACACTCTTCCTGCGCTTCTTCAGACCACACGAGCAGAACTTGAGCACTTTTATTAGTATGCCAATGATGATGGATGATAGTAGTTGTTGTTAGAAGAGGTTGCATTGAGTCCCCTTTTATATAGCTCGATTGGCACACCTCCGGTCTACTGGACGCTCCTCTAGGCTACTGGACCTTCGCTGACTCGATTGCAAACTCGATCTTCTTCGAGCTAAGTTTTGACCTCTTGGTCAACTAAAAATTCTCCAGTCATTTAGACCTTAGTCAAAACTCATCCATTGTTCAACTCGTGCAAACTTGATCACATCTACTTTCGATCAATCAGACTTCCGATGGATCAAACTTTTAGATAACTAGACTTCCTTTCAATCAACTACATCATGAGCTGATGACCTAGACTGTCGTCGTCCGACTGTTATTTCCTACAAAATAAACAAGTAGACAATAAGCAAAATATGAAAGACTTAGTACTTGGTTTACCTAACATACTAGGTTTACTTGCTTTACCAAGTGTTGGATCCCAACTAACCCACTTGGAACTTAACAACCATGTAATTGATTCACAAACTTACCATCCTACATTTGACAATTGAGTAATTTGTTTAAAGTAAATCACGCTTAGTAACCTTAGTGTCATTAGTTCCCTCGTGGAGCTGAGTCAACTTGTTCCAAAGTTCTTTAGCGCTATTGAATGGTCAATTAGATTTAGCTCTCTTTTGTTAGTCCATGTAGAGTATTTATGGCTCAAGCATTGACTTGAGCCTTTTTATATCGGGAGCCCACCTTTCCATTTCTAGTAGTTCTTTGAATTCGTCGATTGGAATCGTAAATCCCTTCTAGACGAAGATTCATATCTCAATCTCTGTCTTCAAAAAATACTCCATCCACCCATTTCAGTAGTTGAAATTTTTGCCGTTGAAGAGGGATGGGCAAGAGGTACTATATCCCTCTTGATGAGTCATTATTTCTTACACAAATAAGACAAAATATTCCAAGACTTTTTACGATCTTGGATAAGTAGTGCAATAGAAATAAAATTAAAAAACTTCAAAGAATATAATAAAAATTTGAAAAAAGCTCGAAGGTGGTAAAACCAATTTAAAGCGTCTAATCTTTGATACCAATTGTAGGATCAAGAAGGCGATAGAGGGGGAGGTGAATATCGTGCTTTTAAAAATTCTTTTTTTTTCAAAAACCTTTTGAAAATAAGAAATGTAGCGGAAAAAAACAAAAATAAGCTAATATAATTGGGTATTTGGTTTGCAACCCTTAAGGCTACTACTCAAAGGTTTACAATCCTATAGTGGATTATTTACATGCAGACAATCTACTAATCTTCTCCTTCTGAAAA
>NW_027433438.1:0-4683 GCF_044706935.1 Curcuma longa
CTCTCCCTATTAAAAGGAGAGGAAAGCCCTGCAGTGTAGCGAGGGAGGCGAGAGGTGATACCTTCGGTGTGCTTGTGTGCGTCTAAGTTGGGAGAAGACGCTGCCGGAGAGAAGAGGAACTCCAACCGGAGGATTTGGTTTGTGGAAACCTGAGAAACTTTTTGTTCGTCATGATCATTCCTCCGACGCGAGCAATCCCAATCGAGGCACGCTACAACAGGTACGAAAGATCTACATGCCTAATCTTTAGTTAGGACTTTGTCTTACCTAACCTATAGTTAGGACTTTGCCTTACCTAACCTCCAGTTAGGATTTTTCTGATTGTGCTGCCTACACACTTAGTCAACTTGTTAGATCATAAGTAAGCTTAACTTTGACCATTTGGCATTATCAAAACTTTAGTTTGATTCTGGCACTCCCTGCACCAACAAACCTCTCGATCTCTGATCATGTGTCATGAACAAACATTATTTAGCATTCGCTAGTTGGTTCTTCATTGAACCTGTATTCAAATATATATATATATATATAATAGTATCCAAAAGCTATTAGGTCTAACTTTGTTAATTAGAAATTGCTTGGGAATCCATGCTATAATAGTTTTAGGGAATGCATTTACTTTCCTACTAATAAGTGACATGTATGATTTTTCTTGTACACTTAACTGATATCCAAGAACAACTTTGTTATAGACTACATGTTGAGACCCAAGTAACATGTCAAGATACTTGGAACCCTATGTGAACCATTCTAATGTTTTCCTTAAATCTTCAATTTGTAGTTTCAAGGAGGAATGTTCTTCCTCAAGTCTTTCAACTTGAGTTGAGGTTCCTTATTGAACCTTACGAATGGAAGAAGTAGTCTCCCCCATATGATATCTTACCACATCAAGGAGTGGTTTAACTCTTTCCTTATATTAGTGAGGCATGTTATAGCTTGAAATATTTTTTTAGTTTGAGGATCATTTACCTCATTAGAAGACTCTTCTAAGTCATTGAGCAAATCATCATCCTAGAACAATTCCTCTAAATTAGACTCTGACTTGTACTTGCTGGCTTCGTCTGTTCCATGAATGCCAAGACTTTTATTTTTACTTGATTCACAACCACAAACTACTACTTGATGGACGTGTTTTGATTGTTAAAATTAATTTATTTATTTATTTTTGTCACTCACACTCTTCAAAACTAAAATTTATAATTAATCAAACCCTTAATTATCACTCAAATAATATAGTAGAAGTCCGGGTCATTTCTCATGGAATCAATGATGGAAGTTTACCCTAGAATACATGGTGCGGAATTTTTATTTGTTGACTTTATTCATTCCTAACTATCTACAAAAATCTATTTATTCACAATTAAATTCTACACTTAACAAAAGGATACTAATCATATAGAACTCACCACTTAAAACCTATTATACATTCCTAATCACCATTTATTCAAACAACAATCCAATTTACAATATTAACTATAATTCACAACAAACTCCACAAATTTACAAATTACTCCACTAAACATATACAACTAAACATAAATTATCTAAACATAAACAAACACAACATTATACATCATTAATTTATTAATTCAAGCAAGAACATGGCAAACACTACATTCATCCAAATTTACATACACCTTAACATAGCTAGTTCAATTCAAGAACAAATCTATACACATACATTCCATAATTCTATTCATTATCACAACACTAATTTCATTGATACAACATACAACATGCTTTCATGTATTAACATTACTCAATCAACACAATCCATGTGCACATGAATCCAAACAATTAAAGTATTGATTTCAACCGACTATAATAACTTCATACAATTCTCCAAAGTCATAAATCTCATACAAAATGAAACAACACAATCCAACCAAATCCATATTTCATTCAAAGTAAACAATCCATACATGAAACAAAATTTATTATCAATTCAAGTTCCAACTCAACACAAATAAACCAACAACACATTTTTCATTACTACAATTGCTAAATTGGGTGTAATCATACAAGAAAAACAGTAAATAACAATAGGTGAGCCTATCCTAACTCACAAAATAGATTCAAACATTCACAATTCCATACCACTTCAATAATCACAAATCGAAGAACTCAACCAATCAATTCAAAGAATTAAATATAATGGGGGCTTTTGATTAAATCAGCTAACAGAACAGAAAGAAAAAAAACAAGTTAAACTAGGTTAGGTGTTAGAATCGAAAAAAAAACGAACAAAGAAGTTGTGAACTCCGTTTTCCTCGGAGAGGAAATCGCGAGATTCACGATTTAAGGAGGCAAGCGGTGGAACCCAAGCCCTAAATCCCTCTCCCACCACCTCCTCCTCCCACAGCCTTTGCCGTCTACCCTAATCGCGACCCTACCTCGCCCTAGCCGCCTTTATTCCTGCTTCATGCCTGCAACACCCGCGATCGCCGTCTGCCGACACAGCGACGCTAGTAGTGGGTTCTCGCAAACTCATAGGAGTCGCGTGCCGCCACTCCTCCACACGCGATCGCCGCTCTTCTATGAACGAAATCACCGTTGTTGTGCCCACGCTCGCCGCCTGCCACGTCCGAGCGACGCTGCACGCTGACCCCGCGGACCCCGACGCCTTCTGCCCTGCGATCCTTGCTAGGTTTCCCCAATCTTCAGGTTATATTTCCTTTCCAATGTTAGGGCTGTGAAATCTGTTTAGTTGGGAAGTTAGGGTTTTGAGGGTGAAACTCTTATTATTACCTGAAAATGTAGGTGTAATTCGAAGAGTTTCTTTTATTTCCTTTAGGAAGTACGATCAGTATGGATTAAGGGTTAGGAATTTTAGAGGTTGAGGTGACGTTAATATGGGACTTTAAGATTTATTTAGATTTGTGTGTTATTATTTTTATGGGATAATATTTTGATTATTTAAATTATTTAATATTATGTGTAGATACTAATTCGAGTGCAATACGCTGATCTGCAAACACTCGAAGCTTGGTAGATAAAAGTGGGTATTTTCTATCCTTGGGCTCCTATATTTTTCCTGTGCATGAATATATAAAGATTAAATGGATATATATTTGCATATGTTATAATTGTTTTCAAAAGGGAATTAAAATGACCTTTAAAATACTGAAACCAGGTTAAAATAATTAAATCATTAAAGGATAAATAATTGATTTATTTCCTGTTCACGCATGAGGTTTATTTGGGGTGATTAATAGGGGGAAAGGGTGTTTTCAAAAATTCAAAGAAATAATCTCATTTACTCTGCCTGTTGATACTTGTCTTTATACTGCTTGATCTTTTATTTTTCATATTGTTGATATTACATCTGGTTGAAACTTGTCCTTACCTACAAACCTAATTGTAATACCTAAATGAATGAATAGATATGATTTGATTTGAGTTGGTCATTTAGACCAAATCATGAAAATACACACTGAGAATGTAACCATGATGATAATTGATGAAAAAGATATAACGTGAAATGAGAAAAGAAAATGATAAATATTAAAAGGTGTTAACTATGAGCCTAGTTTTATACCAGAGTTATATACCATAGTACTGGACCGTGCACCTAAGTAATGGTGGTGTGAAGTATTCCTCGGTCCAGAGCACTTGACCGCCCATATATCATTGTGGTAGAGTAGAGGTCGCGATCAATGTTTATCCTGTCTTCCACCGGTGAGGGCTGAGACCCCGTACGTTAGATAACGTATGCGACGATATATTCTGAAGAGGTTGATGGCCTAGAGTATGAGATTTTTTATTTTGAGATTTGATTTTTCTACTCTGATGATATTGGCTCATGTTTTTCACTTTTTAATATGGATATATAATTGTTGACACTGATTATAATAATTAATCCTGTTGAGATTATACTGATGATAATTTGATATAGCACAATTAAATAACCATGATGGAGAAATTATCATAATGGATAATAAATTATGATAAGTAAGTTGAGATATAAAATTGATATATGAACATGTTACCTGATTCCAGACAATAATAATAATTGAAAATAGTGATATATATATATATATATATATATAAATGGAGAACTTTAAAAAGAACTTAAAGTGACATTAAGAATTATGATCTACTCTATTTCTTTGGCTTGTTAAATAAGATTAAATTCATGCACATCTTTTCTGAATACCCACTTAACCTTTGGCTAACTGTCTGCATTCTTTGGCTTCCAGATTTGCAGGCACAAATTTGATACTACCTTGGTTCAGTTTATGTAGAGTTGCTCAAAGACCTCAACGTGCTGCATTTCGATTTGGTCCCTTTATTATCATGTCACCGAGTGAGGTACCTCCCGGTGTGTGAAAACGACACCTCCGGGGCGTCACATTAGGATTAGGGTTTTCCCGAATCAGCAGCAATAGGATGAAGCCATCAGCCCTTAGGTTGAATTGCGCCAACAGGGAGGTGGATCTCATCGGAGCAAACCACTCACAGTGAGACACGATCGGAGAAGACGAAGGCGACGAAATACATCCTCTACCCTTGTTTCTTCTTGCCAACCGCAGACAAAACGTTGGTAAACAAAGGATTAAAACCCCTTACCATGCCTTATTCCGGTGACTGGTGGAGGTCGAAGCGATGATAGCTCCCGCAAGTATACAATCGTCATCAAGTAATAAAAAGTATCGAATCCACAAGGACTGTTGATAGCTATAA
>NW_027433439.1:0-51094 GCF_044706935.1 Curcuma longa
TGATAATAGTGCCCATGCGACTCATCTGTCTTTCAAAATTTTTTGAATATTGATTTGTTTCTTGTTGTTGTAAGCTTTGTTGCAATCTCTCCTCAAGCTTTTGTAGTTGTTGAATGAGCCCATTAGAACTCCCAAAATTCCCTTGATGTGCATTGGACATTTGTTGATTTTGAAATTGAGTGGGCTGCTGAAACTGAGTATAAATCTGTCCACTTTGAGAAAATGATGGTTGGCTCTGATTTTGGGCTTGAAATGATGGATTTTGATGTTGAAAACTTGCTTGAAAGTTTGAGGAAGGTTGCTGAAAATTTGTGCCTTGAAAACCTTGATTTAAGGGTTGTTGGAAGCCAGCATAAGGCTGTAAAAATCCTTGGTTTGAAGGCTGGAACTGATGTGGCTGAAATAAATTGTTTTGTTGCTGAAAATGATGGAATTGGGGCTGAATATTGTTGTAGGGTTGTTGAAATCCTTGTTGTTGTTGATACGGTTGTTGAAATTGATTTGACTGCTGTTGGAAATCTTGTTGAAACTGCCCCATCTGAAAATTCTGGTTTTGAGGTTGAAATTGATAATGCACATGTTGAAAACCTTGATAAGGCTCCTGCAAATAAAAATTTTGTTGTTCAGATTGTTGATAAGATGATTGTTGATAAAAAGAATTTCCATACATTTTAGAACCCAACAATGATCCAAGTAACAGTAAAAGAGATTATTCATAAGTTCAAATCAAACAATTCCTACTAGTTATTCCCCGACAACGGCGCCAAAATTTGACAACCCTAGATTGCTATGTGTCACGAGTAGGGTTGCAAATTAGAATTTATAAATTTATCGAAAACCCACGATAAATACAAGCAAGCAAGTATAGGGGCCTCGAGTCGTATTTTTCCAAGGACTAGTAGGCAATTGCGTGAATCTAGCTCAAGTGTCGTTCTTTTTGGGTTTTTTAGAATATAAATGGGGGGTTTGGTATTTTTGGAATGAAATAAAAATTTAAATTCAGAAAATAAATGAAAAATGTAATTTACTAACCTAATGATGATGCGTTAAACCAAAGTATCAAATAAACCTAAGTTGCAATTCAAAATTCTATCAAAACCCTAACTGTTTAAATCCTAAACCTAAATGCAATCTTAATGGAGTTCAATGCTATTGATTCGAGTAGGGAAACAAACCAACTAGAATTAATTGAAACTAGTTATCTAATTCTAAAATGCAATGGAAAGGCTTACTCTAAACTATCTAACCTCGATACATAAGGGAAAACTTGGCACGGAACAGTGTTTTTGGCACGAACAGTAAATTTCAGAAGGATCAAACATTCGGAAGGCTAAAAATTAACTACTCGAACTCACTCAAACTCTAAAGCTGATCAAATCCCAACAAAAACTAAGCATTAATCACAAAACCAAATTGCTAAGGCTGCTAAGAAAAGAAATTAACAGAAACTTCAACTAAAGATACTGTCAACCGAAATCAGAAACAAAAACGCATCCACCCTTCCCTTTTTCCTTGAATTTGTCTCAACTTGGTGTCAATCAAGCCGTTGAATCCCACAATGTGGCTTCAATGATCCTTTTGAAGCTTCAATAGGATCGTCGTGTGGTTTTCTCGCTGCCAGCACCCGGAACAACCCAGAAAAACCCTTTCTGAGCCAGAACAGACACTGCACAGCGGGATTGAAGTTGCAAAATTGGATTTCCGTGCTTCAACGTTGCTCCGATTGGCTTGCTGTTAATTCCGGAATGATTCACGCTCCTAGGAGAACCCCTTAAAGGCTCGCGGCTTCGGATTGTACAGCAGGTGGCTGGTGTTGAAATTAGCCCTTAGTGTCAATTCAGATTGAGTTGGACTCGAGTTGGACTCAAGTCAACTCAGATTGTGTGAGACTCGAGTTGGACTCAAGTCACACAAGCCAAATTCGAATTTGATTAAAAGATTATCATGCATGGAATGCATGATCATTAAAAGCTGCATTATCTTCCTTAAAAGAAGAGAAAGATTGTCATGCATGAGATGCATGATCTTCATTAAAAGAGGAGAAAGATCTTCTGCATGAGATGCATGGGAATTGATAAAATATTAATTTCGAAATTAATATTATATGATTTCCCCCTTCATCCATTATATCTCATGGTGGGATATAAAAGAGGGTGAGAGGCTCTTGATGAAGGGGTTGTTGGATGCTCTTGCTCTCCCTCTTCTTCTCTTCTTCTTCTCTTGGCCGAATCCTCCTTTGTGACTAGCACCACAGTTGGGTTCTTCTCCATATCAGTGTTCGTGTGGATACCGTGGAGGCACGAACGCACTGATCGTGCTGAGATCCGTCGACCTTGAAGGCAAGAGTTGCTGTCGGGATTGCGAAGGGCACGCATCGAAGGTAAACTCGATTCTAGTAGGTAGAATCATCAAACGAGTATGTTTTCGCATGGATCTTCTGGAGGGATCCTGTTTTCCGCTGCGTTATATGCGGTTTAATCGGTTTTTCGCGCATATAGATCCCTACAGTGGTATCAGAGCCACTTGCGAAAGCACACTCGTTTTTAATTTTATATGATAAAACTTAGAACTTTTTATTATGATCTGCATGTTGATCATGAGATGATCGGACTGATCAGATCTGATGGCATCAATCTGATGATGCAGATCGGACTGATCAGATCGGATCGTACCAATCTGATGATACAGATCTGATGGTGTCGCAAAGGCGGAGCTAATCGGACTGATCAGATCTGATGGCATCAATCTGATGGTGCAGATCGGACTGATCAGATCGGATCGTACCGATCTGATGGTGCAGATCTGATGGTACCGATCGGGTGGTCTTGGGTTCATCATGATGAACAGTATGGGCAGCGACTCATTCAAAACAGGGACTGTGGCCGCCGGTGAAAACCTCTCCGTCGCGCCAACTCCAGCTGCTGGAATTCACCCAATCGACCGGATTTCGACTCCTCAAGGATCAAGCAATGCAATGGATTTGGTTTGGGTGGAAGGGGCTGCCCGTGGAGGTACGTCGCAAGGCAGGGGACGGCGTTGTGGGAAGACGATGAACAGTGCTGGCGAGCCACTGTTCATTGCATAAGCTATTTGATTTTATACCGCTGATTAATTGAGGGATCTGGGCCGTCCGTTTCTGATCTGATGGTCATGACTGATCTAGGGCTTTAGGGCAGCTTAGGACTTTCAAAAATTTGAGGGATCTTGATCGGGCGTGATCTAGGTCATGTCCTCCATGTTGGCTTGATCAATTTGGGCAAATTGGCTTGATTTGACTTGATTTGATTGTGATTGAGCTCGAGTTTGATCCGATTTGAGCCCTAAAATCAATTAAAACCCAATTAATGCAAAAATTGCCATTAAATCATGAAAATTATAATCAAGCTTCAGATTATGTAATATAGGACAATTAAGATCAAATCGATTCATTTTATAATTTATTTTCATGTAAAAACTCAAAAATAAATCGATTAAAAATGTATAAAAACCTAACTCATCAACCCGCTCTTGCTCTTCCGCTTCAGCTTGTGCTTGGAGGTCTTTACGAGGTTGCTCAAGGCAACATCAATGAAGCCCACTTTCCACTTCCACCCGATGTGCATCGGTACAGTATCACACCGTTGGTTTATGCAGACGACCTCCTCCTCTTCACACGAGCAGACAAGCCTATCATCACCTTGATTGTGGGTTGTTTTATGGAGTTTGGAAGCATGGCAGGGCTCCATCCAAACCTCGCCAAGTCTAACTTGTTCCTTTCCGGAGTCAATGACCACACATTGAGCAAATTTTTGGAGATCACCGGATTTTAGCGAGGTTTTTCCCATTTCGCTACCTTGGCATCCCACTCGTTGCAGAGAAGTTAAGGACCAACAACTACAGAGCCTTAACAGAGGCAATTATGCTAAAGCTAGCTTCATGACTCAAGAAAACATTGTCCTATGTCGGTAAGCTCGAATTGGTGAAGACTATCTTACAAGGTGTTGAATGCTTTTGGCTCTCTATCTTGTCTATCCCTTGCGCCATGATTGACAAATTATATGTGATATGCTGGTCATTTGTATGGCCCACCAAGCATCCACTTATCTCTTGAGCCACCATGTGTTTAGCAAAGGAAGAAGGAGGCTATTCGTGATCTTCATACATGGAGCTCAACACTACTGAGCAAATCGCTATGGAATATCAATGGAAAAAAGACTTTCTTTGGGTGAGGTGGATTCGCCATCAATACCTTTGACAAACCGACTTGTGGGATTGGCAAGCTAAGGCATCTGATTCACCTCTCATCAAGTGCTTCATCCAGATTAGAGAAGCCATCCAAGCCAAAATCTACATTGCCTAGCAAGGGGTGGACACATTGGGTTTCTAGTTCAATTCTGCACAGCGGCAAGGTTCAATCGCTGCCTATGATTTTTTTAAGCTATGAATGGATGTCAAGACATGGTTAGTAGTCGTATGGAAGTCATACCTCATGTAGTAGTCGTATGGAAGTCATACCTCATGCATGCTGAAGTATCAATTCATAGTTTGGCTACTTGCAAATGGGCAACTATGCACCAAGGACAAGATACCATATGAAGCATGCAAAACTTGTTCGCCTTGCCAACGGGCAGACAAATCTATGGACCACCTCTTCTTCGATTGCACCTAAGCAAAGCTCTTTGGGACAAGATCAGAACCTAGTTAAACATTCGGAAATAGTTGAGTATGTCTAAGCAGATGTTGAAGGTCTTCCATCGATGGTTCCGCGGCCGCAACGCACTCACTAAGGAAAACACTTAGGGATGTTTTGTATGATTTTTTTACTTTGGCAAGCACACAATAGATGCCAATATGAAGGTGATGTGCCCAACATAGAGAGGATGTTTCGAAAGGTTCAGACATATGTCTTTCAATTTTTGAGCATCTAACATGTATGTCCTCACTTGAGTTATAATACAATTTACCTTCATACAATTTTTGAGCATCTAACATGTACGCCCTCACTTGAGTTATAATACAATTTTACTTCATAAAAAAATAATAAAAGGCTCATCACCAGTGGAATACATAATACACACCGATCTCAGGCGACTATGCTACCACAATAACATGTGGGTGGTCAAGTACTTTGGATTGCGGGTGACTATGCTACCACAACAATATGTAAGCAGTCCAATACTCTAGTATAAGACTAGACTTAAAATTTTCACTTTTAAGATTTCATGTTCTCCATTTATCATAATTATTTAATTCTCAGTTCATATCTTATTGGTTAGTTTGAATGACCAATCTAAATCAACTTTTAATATGACTCCTGTTAATTCACTAAGATATCAGCATAAGATTAGCAAGTAAAAGTTATACAATATGAAAGTGCAAGTATCAATATTATAGAAGGTTAAGCAAATCTAAAGACATATATCAACTGAATCCATTTTAATTTTTAAAATAACCCTTCCAATTTTAATTCTCATATAAAACTCACATGTGAAATGAAGTAACATTAATTATTTATCATGGTTTAATTATTTTAAATACTCATTTCACTATATATATATATATGTGAGAGTCAAAGGATAGATATGCTATGCTAAGCTCTATTTACAGTAAAAATTTCAAACCTAGTCATCCTACAGTCGAAGGTTTCATAACCGTCAGCATCCAATCAAGTAAAACAGACTCATCGAGTTCACTGAACTCCTCCCTGAGCTCCAAGTGCAATAACTCAATCCAAGCATCATATTGATTTAAACCTTTAACTCTTTGCGTTCAATGAGTTCCCTCGGAAGCTCTAAATGCAACAACTCAATTCAAATCAAACTCTTTGAGTACAAAATCTTCAGAATTACCATGACCATAACTTCCACTCAATTTAGGTCTCTAGTCCTTGAGCAAACGATCTCTATGTTTTCCATGTGTAGAATCCAAGTACTTACACACTTAATACATATATATATAAAATATAAAACACACCTAACTTAAATCATATTATCAATATATCAAAATAATATTAGTTAAACCAAAGCACTGTCGACGATAGATGGTTGTTTGTTCAAGTATTATTATCTTGTGGAGCAGTGGTATGATGTACTCTTGGATCTAGTTGTGTACTAGGAAGATGCTGCCAAATTTTTGTTAAATACTCTCCCTCGGGCGATACTAGGTCATTCGACCTCCACTCGGGAGGGAGGCAGCTCGTGTGACAACGAACAAACAATTCATGATAGCAAGAAGGATCATTCATGATGCCTCTTAATCGGTTAATCCACCTCATATTTACCTGTTATACAATCTCAATGCATCATCAAATTCATATAATTGTGCTAAGAAACCTAGCCCACATCCTCTCACCAGCATGCTTATGTTCATTCTAATGATGTTGAGCTTAAAACAACAGATGTAAAGGTTCCAAAAATCCTACATTAAACTCTTGGAAGGTATAAACAGAGTGCTTTCAGTTCAATGTGGAAAAAATTCCATAGGAAACAAAGCCACAACTAAGCATCATGCAAAACAACAAAATTGTGCCAAAGAAGAAAAACAAGTTCATGTGCTATTTATCCTTGTAGAACAACTAGTTTATTTTTTTTTCTTCATAAAAACATATTATATAGTCATACCACTACCAATAGGAAGCCAAACGCTTATTTAAACTATAGCAGAATTACATGGGATTTAAGCAGTCCATTTACCATTTACACCTCTATTTAGTTAATTCTTGAAGCAATGAAAAAAAAGTAACAAATTAGCATTAATTTCTATTTTAGACATTGTTTTTTTCTACTTTCCTATAAAGGATAATGAACGTTCCAGCTGACAAAATTAGTGAACAATAAACTCATACCACACATTACTTTCTTTAAGAATTTGGTCAATCTGCTTGCAGCAGAAGAATTTCACAACCAAGGAGAGATGTCCTCTAGCCATCTCAATGACTTCTTTAGTACCACATGAGGACCTGAACCATTCTTACAACTCCAAGGAAAACTAGCCATTGTTATAGTTTATAGTTATGGAGCCATGACAATGCCCAAATAGAAACAGTTCTAATGCAAATTTTAACAGTGTCGTAGTCCCATATATATCATCTACAATATATAGGAACTTTGGATTGTGTTCTATATAACATAACTAGATTCCACAAGTTCCATTTAGGCACATTAATATCGTAGGATATATGTTTTATCTAATGGTACGTTGCTCATCAAGTTCTTTTAAGTGGAGGAAAGCAGATGATCATCAGCAATCGGTGTCATCTCTCTCCCACTGCTTATGGCATTCCAAACAGGTCTCAACCATTGTGAAACCAGAAGGTTTTCTTTCGGGAATATTGGTGGTCCGTCTTCCAAGTAAGGAACTATATACTTTTTCATATCATCCCGAGAGATTCGGAGATGGTTTCCTTGGACAGTAAGGAATTTAACCCGCCCAGCTTCATCCAGAGCCTTTAGACCAATCCAGTCTTCAGCATAGAGTGTTGTCTGCAGTATTACTTCTTGGATTAAAGCTACGCATTAAAAAGAAGCACAAAGCAATAAATTATGCCAGCAAAAATCTAAAAAGAACTATTTCAGAAGACCGCAAACAACTTTGATGGTCATCAAAATCATTTTAAAAGATTATTAGTGTTATCAACTAAATCTTAGGAACTCCAATTGTAATCTTACAGTTTATTTGGAGATGTCTTTTGGTTAACACTGCTTATGATGGTGCATCAGATGTGAGGTGGAAAGGTTTACTTGGCTAATGATGACAATTAATTATCACAACGCTTATGGAAGAGGTGGCTAAAGTCTGAATCTCATGATGTCATGACATATCGTACTTAGCTCACACCAAGAGACAGAACAACATTGGAAAGATTACCATGTTGGACGTGTCATTTCATGTTCCTGGCAATTCTGTGAAGGTGATCTCAGTAGGGAAGAGTGATGGATGGTTTTATAAGACCTTTTAAAGGATGAACAAATAGTTTTTGGCCGAACCCAGTTTTGAAGGCAGCAGCAGAAACCCGTATGCATCCCACCTTCTTCCTCCTCTTTTTCTGCCACTCTTACTCCTTTTTCCCCTCCAATTTAAGGTTGATATGGACATGTTTAGACACAGATCCACATTGATAACAAACCATTTTGATTAAGGACCAAAATCAGTTTAAGTACTGGTATTTTAGAAGTCTTGCAATAGAGTTCAGTGGAGGACAAAATCTACGTAATGTACCATGTAGTTGGTACTAACATGGCTTGACAATGATACACTGTTTTTTAAAACAAAACCTGCTCCTCTGGAGAACTATATTTGCAAATGTAACACTCATAACTTCCTTCTGTTACTATAATTAAGGTTCACTAAAGGGCATGATTGCTCTGGTCTAATATTAATGAAGAAAAAAAACAGTAAATTTATTGACCGACGGTTGCAGTAGATTTTAAAATAAGAAAGCCCTCAATTGAATTGAATTGAATAAACACAAGCTTTAATAGAATAGATAGCACAGAATTCATCTTAAGGATGAGTGCCTGAACTACAAATTAACCTCACATAACAATCATCATCGTCATTGTCGTCATCATAATAATAATAATAATAAATCCAAAAGCTACCTGTTGTGGAGGCAAAACAGTACTAAAAGTACCATCTGGATAGTATCCAAACCAAGCAGTCTCTCGAGGAATTAATATTGTGTCATGTTCAAACTGCAAAGTTAAAGAAAAGTTCCAACCATTTAAAGAGCGGAATGGAAAGTTTAGGAGGACCAGATAACCCTAGCAAACAGCTGACCAGACTTTAAGTTGGAAAAAAAAGAATTTGCCAGACAGATAAAGAGATAAGGGGACAAATCTAAACTCACCATGATAAGGACCAAGTTCTGTAATCTACTAAATCTTTCCTTGTAAGTGGAATTTCTTTGATTTGGCAGCTCATTATTCAGCTTTGGCAGGAACCTGCATCCTTCCAAATATTCTTGGATATCCTTGAAAAGATAAGAATACTTGTGAAAAGCTAAGCCAATCAATTGGTGGTTTCACTGAAATATCAACATAGCAAAACGAGAAATATGTGACAATAGCAGATGACAACTCTGACTGATCAAACCTATTGAGCTTATCATGTATGGCCAAACTTAAATGTTCCCACGGATGACAAAGGAATGTCAGCAAGAAAAGAAATAACTCAAGAATGACTCTCTTGTAAGTAGATTGATGTCATAGGTCAAATGGCATATGAATTTTAGCATCTAAAGCTCTTAAGTGCTTTATATGCTTATTGAAGAGATAAGTAGGCTGCTGCAATCATCCTCCAGTCATACACAGGACCATAATAGGAGTTTAAAAGTATCAGACATTTTTTATGTAATTCATGGACAACATAAAAATTTTAAATATTTCCATTTTTATTAATACAATTTAGTGGCAGATTAAGTACACTGAAATGTGCCAAAAGTAGTTCAGTAAATATTCAAACTGTCTTAATGAAGATTCTATTTAAGCCCCACCACGCAAATTGCATACAGCTGATTTCCCATTGAATAGGTGGGGTCTATTCCAAGGATGGTAATTACAGTTATAGTTCAAAATGCAGGATGTCTTTCAATCTGATGTAAACACATTTCAAACCAAAGAAAAATCTAATGCTACTGATGTAGGGTAAATGGAATTGAATTACTCTTCGATAGACGTATTAATATTGCTTGAGTTGAGGAAAGCAACAAAACTATTCCTTTCTTCAGAGGAAATATTTGGTTAGTAGCCTGTTGTCTTTCCTAAATTTTAAAGGGGTAAATTGTAATTTCTAAAAACTTATGGATTTTATTGTAAAAGTGCAAAATAATAATAAAGCCCTATTTCTCCTTCTCCCACACATTCTCCATTTTTTTTCCTTCTCATGCCGCCAGCAACCCCCAACACTAGCACCCACATTGCATTACTGTGGCCCATGTCTTAGCCGTCATCATGCCACTGCTGCCTCGAGCTACCCTCTGTTGCCTTCTTTTTCCAGCGTAGGGAGCATCAACCAAGGCTCCTCAGTCGTTTCTACTTGCCAAGACGTTGCCCCATGCCACCTTCTGCAGGAGAACATGGAAAGCCTCTTCAAGACCAACTGGAGGAGTCCCCCGACCTCATATACTAAACGCAGGAGCTCCTCCAATACGTTGACTGTGATGGTGAATCACAGGACCCTAAGAGGGAGAAGATAGCAGAATATTTAGAAGCAGCAGGGAGAGGAGGATTTATTTGTGACAAAGATGTAAAACCAACTATTGAAACTAGCACACGAGTAACCCTAAAATTCATTATGGAGAACACCCTATTCCTACTAATTGGTTGTCTTCCAGAGTTAAAGATTAGAAGTTGGCTCTGATGCTAAACAAATTGTAGCAAATTTGCAAAGGCAGCAGGTGCAGGCAAGACTAATTGCAGCTTATCATTTAGAAGCTAACATAGACATCTTAAACCTCTAATTTTGGGGCATAAAGGCATGGACTTAGCTTTACATTATGGATTAATGCCCAGGGAATCTATTCAGCACTGGAGTATGGCAAGAACCATTAGGAGAGAAGTTTCTTAAGGCAAGTCAGTGTGTTCTAAGTCTTCGAGTAGGTGGGGTTTTCTTGCTTGTTTCATTGTACTTACTTTTTGCATGATTCAATTTTATAAAAGTAGATATAATTATCAAGTGGTTAGAAAAGAAAATTATTTCCATGTTTGTATTTACTCTTGTTGCTTGCTATATGCCTTCACATTGCTTGTCCTTAGTTGATATTCATCCTTCCTTGTTGCTTCTTAGAATTTGTTTATAACAAAAATGATTAATAAAAATAAAATATAAAGAGAATGGAAATTAATAGTAATTTCATAAAAGAGTATGAACTACCCTCAAAGACTACAAAAAACTAAATGTATGATTATATCACTGAATAAATAAAATAACAAATAAATGGTTGATAGTTAGCTTCAAGGAATTGTATAACCTTATACTAAATTAATAGGACGATGATTGCAACACTTGTAGTATAGAGTTTCGACTTCGCTCTCTAAAGAACTATGTGACTACTTGTAGTTAAGGACTTCAACTTTGTTCTCTAAAATGGCTAGGTGATTACTTATAGCATAGAACTTTGGCTCCATGTTTTGAAAGAGTTGCATGATGATTTATATTGAATTAATAAATGACCGAATTACTTATGTTACAAAATACTTATGTTATAGAGCATTGGCTCCACACTAAGAAAGGTCCTTGGGTCTTTTCATGCATGTAGGCTTTGACCATTATGTATGAGATAATTTTTCTCACAGTGTGTATTGCGGGTAATTCATTGTTTCTATTGTGCGGTGCACATCTAGGTCGATTGTAGGTCATTCATCGTTTATATATATCTATAATGTATTTTGTATTTGGTTTTGATTGCAGGTCATTCACTCCATGAATATATGATACATCCTTATTAGGTGGATTGTGAATCGTTCACCCTATATATTTATATGTCTATAATGCATTTCATTTGGGATGTATTGTAGGTGGTTCATTCATATATACAATGCATCCTTTATTTGGCATATTGTAGGTCATCTGCTCTATATAATGTGTATATATATGTTTGATTTTTAGAAAAATTAAAAAGGAAATAGTTGTAAGAATGTAAAAGAGGAAATGTGAGAAATGATGAAGTTATCTAAGAAAAATTCAAGAGAAATTGTGGTAATATAGGGTTTGTGAAACAAGTAATTAATACAAATTATGTCTTAAATATTTTCCAGATTAGTAAAACAACTTCGTGATTAGAAATCATTACCTTCGGATGCCTTCCCAGAATACTTTTACGAGTTTAGCCAGAAAACATCTTCAGAAACCAAGCTCTGATACCATAAACTTTTATTGCACTCTTAATAGAATTTTTTTTTTTTACAAGGATCTGGTGGAGTATAGGCTTACAAGCACTTGAACTCACAAACTCTCAAGCACTCAAATATATAATTTTTTAAATATATATTTTAAAAAATTATCACAAAATGGTTTTCTTAAAAAGCTACATAATCTGTCAATTTAGGAATATTTTTAAAAAAATAAATATAAATAAAAATATGATATTTTTTTGTTAAAAATGATTATATAGTAGTTTTGGTGATTGGAGTTCACCCATAATTTTACAGCGACCAAATGACTCTAAAATGATCATTTAGTAGTTTTTGGCTAAATCTGATATTTTTTAGTAAATTCTTGAATCTAAATACATCTTAGGAGGCCATTAGAGTTCACCCAATCTTTCAAAGTGACCAAACCATTCAAAAATTATTATATAAATCTTTTGGTCAAAGCTACAACATAACCATTTACTCAAATTTTAAATTTGAATAGATAGATAAACTCTACGACACTATTGGTGTTCGCTCATGCTTTCAAGTGACCAAATGACTCTAAAAAGACCCTTTAGTAGTTTTGGCCAAATCTATTACGATATTTTTGAGTCAAATTTTAAATTCGAACAGATACATTTTAGGAGGCCATTAGAGTTCACCTACGCTTTCAAAGTCACCAAATGACTCAAAACTTAGTCAAAGTTGCTCAAATTTTAAATTTGAATAGATAGATACACTTTAAGAACCTATTGGTGTTCGCTCATGCTTTCAAGTGACCAAATGTCTCTAATATGATGATTTAGTAGTTTTGCCAAATGGACATTTTTGAGTTGAATTTTGATCCAAATAGATAAATTCTACAAGGCCATTAGAGTTCACCCAAGCTTTCAAAGCGACCAAACGACTCAAAGTTACCATATAAAATTTTTGGTCAAAGTTACTCAAATTTTAAATCTGAATAGATAGATGTACTTTACAAAGCTATTGGCATTCACTCATGCTTTTAAGTGACCAAACGACTCCAAAATAGTCATATGATAATTTTGGCTAAAAGTGCTACATGGTTATTTTCTCCTTAATTTTTGAATGTGAATCGATAGATGTACCATAGAAAGTTGTTAGTGTACACACTCTAAAATGATCCTCTAGCAGGTATGGCAAAAAATATTGCATGGTCATTTTCATTGGACTTCATCTGTATTTTCAAAGTAAGCAAACAACCGAAAAAATGACTGTTGCAGTTTTGGCCAAAAGTGCTACATGACAATTTAGGCTGAAAATGCTAGATACCTCATAAAAATTTTGAACAAAATTTCTACATGGACAATTTTGACCAAAACTTTTACATTTTTTATTTACCTTTCATTTCCTTTTCAAAAAAAATTAATTTGTTCTTACTTCTAAAAATTGTATTATTTTGATCTATATTACTTTTTTTTTAAAAAAAATGATCTTTGTAAATTTATAATTTTAAAAAATATATATATTTTTCGAAAAATTTTTACTTTGTAACTCATTAAACAATTATAAATTATAGTTTTTGATATTTTTTACTTTATAACTCATGGAACAATTTTTTAAAATATATGACACTTTGCTCTCTATTATTTTTAAAATTTTCACATTTTTTATATTTTTTAATTTTATAACCTATATGAGTCTCATTAGGAGCACAACTTAGCCTAATTTTTTAGATAATGGGTGATGGATTTTGGGTATGAGAGTATTTATGGTAGAAAGCTTCGAGCAAAAAAGTGCTCTTTTGATTTTTGCCCTTTAATTAATTTGAATATTGTTGTCGATATTGCGTCACATAAAAAGCTCCATA
Source organism: Curcuma longa (assembly GCF_044706935.1). Taxonomy (NCBI): domain Eukaryota; kingdom Viridiplantae; phylum Streptophyta; class Magnoliopsida; order Zingiberales; family Zingiberaceae; genus Curcuma; species Curcuma longa. The sequence continues at coordinate 13,663 of NW_027433439.1, forward strand.
GAGAGGTAAAATTTATATAGTTAACCTAAAAAATACTTGAGATACTCAAAATTTGAGATAAACATAGGTTGATGATGATAATAACAATGAGATTGCATTATTACATTGTATATGACCATGCTATATTTACTTTAAGGAAAGAAGAAAATCACAGTTAATACTTTATAATTATTTATTTAATAAGTAGTTAATATTTGTGAAACAGCAGAAAAAGGTTCACCTAGCCGCATACACACATACAAAAGGAGAGTAAGCTGGACTTTAAGGTCAACTGTGATATACAAAGAAAGCCACTTGTGCTGACCTTTGAGAGCCACTTGTGGCTGCTTAAGAGGAGCTCTTTCAGCTTAATAAGAAGAAAGAGGGGGATGGGGTTGTAAGGAAATAGTTCTGTTCATTGAACAGAGAGAAAGGAGTCTTCAATGAACAAAAAATAGGAGAAAAGAATACGGAGAAGAAGAAGAAGAGAGGAAGGGGAAAGGAGAGAAGTGGGGGTTGTGATAACTTGGAGAAGAACTACATCTCCAGAGAAAATTAAAAAAGTGTCTAGGCCCACCAATGTGGACTATATATTGCAGACATCGACATAGTTTTGTATGTTGTATGAAACTAGTTCTACTTGAGGTGTATACTCTTTCTAAACCTACCTGGAGTCACTAGACAATTTGGACCCATACCACTAGGGTTAATTGTGGTCATAGCCTAATTGATTCATTGAAATTTGTAATATTGTTTATTAACCTGAATTTGTAGCATAGAATTTAGCTTCCATTTTGTTTTGCATGGATAAATATAACTAAATATTCAAAATAGGTGTTATTTATTTCTTTGTTTGGATTGTAGATTTTGCAAGTATAATCCACATAAGATAGTTATTGTTGTATATTTTAGCTCTCACTGGGTGTATACTCATCAAGTATCTTTCACAAATTTTTTAGATATAAGGGGGCTATTTATCTCAACAAAGTATCTATCCTCCTACTATGGTAAAATTTATCTTTTGTAGATAAACTTTATAGTCTGATTAACTCAATAGTGCTTTGACCAATTTGTTGTGTAACTATTCCTTGTGTGTTTATTTGGTATTCAATGTACGTATATGGTATCTCCTCATCTTCTGGCTTGGGGCGTGATAATTTCCTTGTGCTTATATAGATGCAGTCAAGTTCCCTTAATCTATCCAAATTACCTTGAGCACAAACACAAGTGTGAGTTCTTCAATCTTTTCTGGTCTGCTTGAGTGTGTTCAACTGAAGAAGTGAAGTTGAAAGTGAACTTAATTCAACTGAAGTGATAATAATGATAGTCTTGTGCTTGAAGAAAGCTGATGAACTGAGATGATCTTACATAATCAATAATCAAGTAACTAGATCAAGCAGGGGAGTAAATGCATTGACAGGCACCTTGGTTATTGCCCTGGGTTAGTTATTGTACCCATTGTCCTCTTTTATAGGCCTCAAAGGTAGTGCTCAACTTATCTCAAGCTTGCACATGGTAGAACACATGACATGATCTAGCTTGGCAAATTGCTTTGCCCAAATTTAACAACCTCCTCCACATGGTAAGACTGACCCCTTTCTCAACATGTAGACTAAGGTACTTCTAACATTGATTTCAACCAACTTGCTACATTTCATTAACGACTAGCTAGTGGACAATTATTAGTCGTGACAATATGTGTCATATCGTGTCAATCCTTTCATAAATGGGTTATCATTTGAGTCAATAAAAAATAATATGAGATAGCATAAAGATAATTATATATTTTAAAAAATAAAACAAAATGAATTATCTTCGTAGATGGGTTGACCTATTTATATAATCAAGTTGTGTCATGTCACTTTCAGGAACATGTTTTGAATTGGGTCAGATCATGTTAACCATGGTCTCTAATATTACCAACTTTAGTAATTATACCCAACTAGAAACTCCCTCACTCATTATATTTTACTAGAAATTGCATAAAATCATATATATCTGATCTCAAATGTATACAATTATCCACCAATTAGCTAGTTGACCATTCAATTCATGAAATGTGACTGGTGGCTTGGAACGAATCTTGGCAAGAGGGAAGAGGTAGTTATTTGATTTGAGCAAAGAGAGTTGCCAAGAAAGAGCCACACCACAGCTATGCCACGTAATCTTGGGATAAGTTGGGTGCTCGTGACGCCTAGTAAAGGTGGCCATGGGCAATGGTGTTGGGTGCTATACCGACCAACTTAGAGTGGCAATTAAGGCAACTTTAGGGTGATTGTTGAAGCATTTTGTTCCTCATTTGGTCTAGTCACTATATTAAATTTATAAAACCAATTCAATTCACTGTCTCCAGGCCAAAACTAGCATTGTTAGGGATTACTTGGTGAAATCAACTGTACGTTGTTAAAAATGAGCCCTCTTTAGCAGAACCAGACACATTTTGACCGAAGTGCACAACCTTTCAGCTCAAGCATAGGAAAAAGGTCCTTAGACTCTCATTCTCCAGTGAAGAACACAAAATTGGGTCTGCAGTGAAGGGCAGACCACAGTATTGAGCTGTAACTTGCTCATGTCAGATGCATTCACTGAACGATGTAGAGTGTGTAGTGTTCTTGTTTACAACATGGTCAATGAAGTGTGAACATGGACCTTTATAATTAACATGACTCCTATATGCTAGGAGCCAAAATATTCTTTGATGTCAATCAAACTTGTAATGCTTGATGCCTGAAAAATTTTGGGGAGAAAGTAAGAGGCAATGAAATTGTGAGACTTTTTAAGATATGGTACAGGGTTACAGATTTGTAGTCTGCGTGAATATCTCAAGAAATAAAATAATATTTATTCTTCCATAACTCTAGGGTTTTTCAAGTGTCAGCTTAAAACATTAAGAACATCTACCTAAAAGGAAAATTTCCACTGACAAAACAGAAGCAAATTAAAATGTACAGTATACGCATTTGACACAAACCAAAAGAAGTTTGCTATTATTTATTTGTTTCCCTCTTTCTAAACTTAAATACATATTCCAATAACATGTGAGAGCAACTTCCTAGCTAGCATGATTTACCCAAATGTCAATGATTGATATAATCTTATAAGAAAATTAGTCAAGCCTATAACAAGTGAGAATAAGAGACAAATAGAAAGAGAAAAACTCACCGTTGGTATTTTGAGATAACCACTGGGAGCTAGATGGTCCTGCAAGTAGTCAAGTCTCAAATTAAAATTTGAAAATTATCTTCAAACTAATTTAGGTCATGTTCAAGATTGTTTTCCAACAAATGTCAACATGAAGAAATCCACAAAAGTTAGAATCTAGATTGATTTGATGATGGTGGAACATACCTGCACATAGTCGGAGTAGACTTTTGACTGGATGAGATTATCCACGAGCATGCATATAATCCCTGACTGCAATAAACAAATGTTGCAAGAACTATCATAGCATTGTTATCAATGAACAACTATCAGTAGAGAATGACACTTCATTTTTCTTAGAAACTGAATCGAGAATCGCCATCTTACATTTAGAGAAACAGAAACAAGTGAGGTATCCCAATTCCCTTCTTTTTGGCATAACTAATTCTCGATCTTGCTATATGGTTATATTTTTAAAACAACTCCCAGGAGACAATAACACTGCATTTTTCTTAGAAACTGACTTGAGATTCTCCATCTTATATTTAGAGAAACAGAAACAAGTGAGGTATCCCAATTCCCAACTTTTTGGCATCAACTAATTCTCGATCTTGCTTTGTGGTTGTATTTTTAAGTCCTTTTACAACCTTTCTTCATGAATTTTCAAGTTTCGGAAGTTGATGGATCTTAGAGAAAACAAGACATGTCACATGGAAAAGCTTTTTAAAAAAACCAATGATTTGAAGGTGAGATTTAGAAAGGATTTGTCACATGCCATATAATTCAGTTTAGGTGGAACTCCCCTTCCTCATCATATTGCACTTGCTTGTCACTGTGCCCTTGGTAAGGAATTCATAGTGTCTGGTTCACCAGATTGACTAAGTACTATCACAAACTTTAGCCTTAAGCAATCCTTATGATGTTGTATCACTAATGGCATCAACAAGCTTGGTTTGCCTGGGTGATAAGATAAGTGAGGAAAGGAAAGGATCACAAAATTGCACATGGATCATGAACCAGTCATGCATTTTTTTTTGTTACTTTTCTCCCCTCTCCCTTCATCCTAGTTATCCATTCAAGTAAAGAAGCAAAAGAGTGCTAAGACAAAACTCATGAAAAAGCTTCTATAATCATGTTTTTTTTTTCTTTGGTGAATCCATTTACTGAATTGTTGGGAAACTAGAAAAATGAAATTCTAAGATAGATGTTTTGGTTGATTTGCAAATAAAACTAATAACTAATGTTAAACCTTGGGCCCTTGGTTCCTTTCTCTTGTGTGTCAGATCACCGGTCATAAGGTTTTTTCCCCTTTTCTCTTTTTTTCCATAAAAACCTATGTACCTTGAGCTTGCATTCCTATGCAACTTAGTAATGTTATTTTTTATTGTTGAGGATGGTGTATGCTTAGTGTTATTGTCTTTTTGTTAGCAGTGATGCATGTCTATATTTCTATTGCTACATATTGCAGGATTTAACATGTTGTATGCATACATATTACCCTAACATGAAGAACCTATAGAATAATCGCTATACTTAGAGCACAAGATGAGTTAGCGTATGGTGGGATGATGATGTAGGAGGATCCGAATATCTTGCATACTATTTTTAGTAATTTTTGAGCTTTTGGGTATTTAAGGTATTTTTGATATTTAGGGTATTTTTGATAATTTTCGTCTTTTGTATTTTGTGGATTTTAAGTCCGTTTAGAAATTTTAGGATTATGAGTCATTTAAGAATTTTTCCTTTCTGTTAGGATTTCTTTCCTTTCTTTACACGTTAGAATTTTGGATCTATATAAGTATCTTGTTAGTTAATGTTTAAGATGTTTTTTGGTTTAATAATATTTTTCGACAGTGTTGTTTATTTTCCTATTTGAAGGGGAGCCGTTTATTTGCCATGTGACCTAGAGGTCACGGGTTCAAATCCTGGAAACAGCCTCTTGCCAAAGGCAATTCTTTTCCCCGGAATCGGGCTAGATTTTTTGTTTATTTTCCTATTTCCTAGTATTCTTCTGAATCAATAGATTTTAGAAGATTGTTTCCAACGTTGCAGTCAAACCAATGGAATCACTAATTGCTATTTTGTCCGGCGTCAGTTGATATCAGACCTTTTAGATCTCATGGATGGTCGTCGTGGTCGTGATCGTGGTTGCGACAGGCAAGTTCCGACAGGGAAAGCCTCTTACCGTAATCGTATCACCCGAGAAGAGATACTTGAAGATCTACAGAGACAAGTCACAAAGTTATCTCCAGCGTCTAGCGGCACAAGATCGTAAAGGTCGTAAGTTCCTTTATTCCCCTTTTGAAAAATCCTTAATTTCCAATAGAGGATAGATGTCGAAGTGCAAATTTGGTTTCGAGGGGGGATCAACCACTCCGCCACCTACAACTTTGAGAGAATGTTGGCTCCCCAGCACCTCTACATCCCCCTTCCTCCCGCGACGACGGAGACAATCATGAGGATGCGGACCTCGACAACATTGAGTATGATCCGTCCTACTCTCCCAATCATCCGATTATAGCAGGCGGCAGAGACGACAGCAAGATCGAACCGTTAGACACCTTCATGGAGGGGATCCAAGAAAGAATTTTTTATTATAGAAATGTGGACGACAAGATCGAAATAGTCGGTGATTCAATTTATGATGATGATGAAGTAGAAGAAGTTATTGATGATGTTGGTGACGGTATGCTGTAGGTTTTGAACACATCGAGTTCTCATATCGTGAATCATCTAGTGCAAACAAAGCACAAGGAAGTTTGTCTACACAAGGGCAGTCCATTAGGAGAGACTATTCTTGAATGCTATAATTGTGGTTGTCGGAATGTTTTTCTTCTTGGATTTATTTCTGCTACAAAAGAAAGTGTCATCGTTCTCCTGTGCAGAGAACCTTATTTGAATGTCAATGCATTAAAGGATATAAATTGGGATCTTAGTCAATGGTGTCCACTCATTGATGATAAATGTTTCCTACCATGGCTTGTTAAGGTACCTTCAAAACTCTGAAAGCACAGCAAATAAATGCTCAACAAATTAACAAACTTGAAGAGCTATGGAAGACCAACCCTGATGCTTCATTAGAAGATCTTGAGAAGCCTAGTGTTGATGATGAACCACAACCTATTTCATTTAAGTATGGAGATGCATACCAGTACCAAAATGTATTTGCTCTACTGATAAAGCTTGAAGCTGACTATTATAAGATGATGAAAGAGTTGCAGAGTAAAGACAACATCAGTGTACGTTGGGATGTTGGTCTTAATAAAAAGTGTAGCCTACTTTGTCTTTCGTAAGGAAGCGCTAAGGGAGAAATTCAAAGGTCTTTGCAAGGTCATCAAGGAAGTGTTGGGTGACAAGGTGGAGAATGTGGTTGTTTCTGATCATGTGATCGACTCACCTTGTTGTCTAGTCATAGGAGATTATGGTGATTCAATCGATTTTGATAAGGAGGTGAAAGTTCAACAGTTGTTAGTAGATTTTGTTAATTTGGTGCCAGATGATCTTCCTCCTGGGCTACCAGCTGATACTATTATAAACTCGAGAACGAAATTTTTTCAACCCGAGATGACTAATGCAGGAGGATCCGAATATTTTCATACTATTTTTAGTAATTTTTGAGTTTTTGGGTATTTAAGGTATTTTTTATATTTAGGGTATTTTTGATAATTTTCATCTTTTGTATTTTTGGATTTTGAGTCCATTTAGGGATTTTAGAATTGTGAGTCTATTAAGAATTTTTCTTTTTTGTTAAGATTTCTTTCCTTTCTTTACACGTTAGAATTTTGAATCTATATAAGTGTCTTGTTAGTTGATGTTTAGGATGTTTTTTGGTTTAATAACATGTTTTAGAAGTGTCGTCTATTTTTTATTTCTTGATATTCTTCTGAATCAATAGATTTTAGAAGATTGTTTCCGACGTTTGCAATTAAACCAACGGAGTCAATATTGCCCGCGGGATAATCGCTATTCTGTCCGACGTTAGATGAGCTACATGCTTCTTGGACTATTCCAAGGGATTTTTTTGCTAGTGATTAGGGTTCCTTCAAACATTGATAATAAGATGCATGACAATAAATGTCATTGATGCCTATCAGGAATTATGTAATTTTAGGATATTATGAGATGTGAGACAATTCGAGATGTTAATGCCTAAGGTATCATATGACTTAAAAGTTATTATAGGCGTGCAACATTTCAGGCCTCCAATGCCTATCCAAATTGCCATGTGATCTCATGGATATGGAGGGCATGTAACAGCTAGGTTGCTGATGCCTAATTAGAGGATCATGTGATCTACTAGCACCTTGGAGATATGCTTTTAGGTTGTCATTGGTCTTTCACCCTTCTTTATGATGATGATAAGTTGTATGCATTGAGCATGGGGTGATATGTGATATATAGGTCAGAGTTTGCATGGCTATAGTGATGAGACTTTAACACATATATTGCAAAAATCAAAGGAGTGCTAGTCATCAAAGAGGCGTCAATTGGTTTTTCGAAAATGTTAAAAGAACACCCCATTTGAAGTGTTCTACCAAAAATATCTTCAAACCCAATAGAATTCATCGCCCACCCACTCAAAATAAATAGATTGGTTGCCCAACCAATCTTTCACGCGCGCCCAAGTAGACTCATATAACAAATTCGATCAAAATTATTACATGAGATAAAAATTCAACATATATAAATTTGTGTGTTAAAGTGACATAAATTGTACCATAAATTTTAAAAACTGCTACAAAAGTTATAAATTTTTAAAAAACACACCAAAAATAAAAATTTTTAAAAAATATATATTTTTTTAAATGTAATAGAGAGCAAAGTGATAAAAGAATTGGTATAAATTCTTAAAAATGGCAACATGAGTTATAAATTGAAAAAATATATATCAAGCAACATAATTTTTAAAAATATAAATTTAAAAAAACATAAAATGTAAATTTTTTTAAAAAAGAATAAAGCTTAGAGTAATATAAATTGTTTAAAAGCAAATTAATTTTTTTAAAAAGTAATTTTGTCATGTAGCAACTTTTGTTAAAACTGTTACATGCAATTTTTGAGTCATTTAGCTACTTGAAAGCATGAGTAGCTCTACCAGCCTCCTAGAGTGCATCTATCTTTTCATATTTAAAATGACAATATAACAGTTTGGCCAAAATTGTTGGGTGACCATTTTTAAATCATTACTCTGGAAGAATAGATGGACTCTAACTCGTAGAATGTTGATATATTTAGATTTAAAATTTGAGAAGAAAATGACTATATATGGCAGTTCTAGCAACCCTATTACATAGTCATTTTTAAATCATTTGGTCACTTTGAAAATATGAGTGACCTTCAACAGCATACTAGAGTGCATCTATCTATTCAGAATCAAAAAGGATTTTTGCTAAAAATGTTGTATGACCATTTTTGAGTCTTTTGATCACTTCAAAAGTATCAATTGATTTGAATCGTCTTCCGGAGTGCATCAATCTATTTAGTTTCAGATTTTGAGGAGAAAATGCTTATATTGGCTAAAATTGTTACACGATCATTAACATATTTGGTTACTTTGAAAACATGCCTAGACGGCCAAATTAGCTACATAGACATTTTGAGTCATTTGATCATTTTGAAAGTATAAATGTACTCTAATGACCTCCTAGAGTGCATCTATATAACAGTTTGAAAATTAATATTTTTAAAATTGTATATTTTTTGATAATATTTAAAATTTATACATTTTATAAATTCTATATTTTTAATAACTTTCTAAAATTTATAACTCATGTAGCAGCTTTTAAAAATTTATGATGGAATTTATATCACTTTCCTCTTTTTTAGTTTTAAAAAAAATTACATTTTTTATAAATTTTTTAAATTTATAATTATATAAAAATTTATAAGTGCAAAATTTAAAATTTTATGGAAGTATATTCTTTGATCTCTATTATTTTTAAAATTTTTACATTTTTATATTTTTTAAAAATTTGCAACTCGTGCAGCAATTTTGATCAAAACTGCTATTTGAGTCTTCTTAGGTGCTTGTGTTAGATTGATTAGGCAACTTGCTTGATTTCTTTTTTGGGTGGGCGGGTAAAGCTACAATGGTTTAGATAAAATTAGAGGGGTAAATTTGGTAGAAAAAATAGGTGGGAGACCCTTTTGATGATAAACTAAAAAGGGGCACCTTTTTAATAATTTGGAAACAAAAGCACCCTTAATATAGCTTTCTTATTTATCTTTTGTCGAATCTTTCACTTTCACTTCTTATGAGGCTCTCCTAGCAGTTTTACTAACATTATTTACTTATTCTTGCCTCCAAGTCAATTGAAATAGGTGTTAGGGCCAGGGGGTATTGACTCAGGTTGATAGGTGCACTATTAATTAATATAGTACTAAACCCACAATCCCTAATAAACTATAAACCTCTAATTGGTATAAAATTTTTCATAGAACTCATAGTTCACGTAGTTGTTCCCCAAAAGGTTAGGAGTCACATCTTGTCTTGTTTTTCCATTTAGGTCAGAGACTCGTATCTTTGCTTGATTCAGAAATTTAATTTTTGATAACAGGTTTATAACTTGTGGATGTATGTGGTAATATCAGATTGCTTAAGTAGATATAGCAGATATGGACATGGTCAAGTACTACTGAACTATTACAAAAAGATGTTTCAGACACTTACACCACAAAGCGGCACAGAAGCAGTACCAGCATGAGGTCCACCCAGTGAGATAAAATTCTTAACCTGTTAAAAGTTGATCACTTGAATAGCTCAATCAAAGAGTTGAGTTAATTAGCAGTAGACATTATTTCAGGGAACTAAACGTAACTAAATACAACATTATATGTATTCATTTTTCAAAAATGTTAAATTAACTAAAGAACACCATTTACTCATACCATACCATAATATGTTTTCAAACAAAATTTAGAAACCTGCAACACTGGTAGAATGCAATTACTTTCTCCTCAAAGCAACAATTTATTCTTATCTACAGCACTCAGCAACAGTGGTAGAATGTAATTACCTTCTTAAAGCAACAGTTAGTTCTTACATACAGCACTCAGTGCTAGAGATTAGCGAGCATCCATGAAGTTTATCAAAAAAAAATGTCTTGAATTTATCAAATGAAAATCACTTTGAGCTTATCTGATTATCAAGATAATCACACTAATAAGTCACAAATACGAGTCTATTACTATTATGCATTGAAACAGCTTGGTTGCAAGGAAAAAAACACTTAAACTAGCAGTAAGTCAGTAAATTACAAAAGTTCCTCATGCAATAGAAAACATTCGTGTATTCTATGCTCACGTGTCTTTATTCATATTTATATATGCATCCAAAGCATCGAGTCTACAATACTAAACCTCACATCAATCAATTTTAACAAACTCCAACAAAAAGTAGTACAGTAAATGAAGAACAAGTTTCTTGAGTGGGAAGATTTAAATCTTACAGGAGGTCCATCGCAGAATTCAACAACTGCCCGACCAATTAAGTTTCCCTACAAAAAAACATATGAAATATTTAGAAGATTAACCTCAAACAGGAAATAAACAATATAAAAATAATATTCGGCATACTAAACCATGCACCTAAGTTTCCCAAATATCCAAATTATGCATCCTACTTTTCAAATTCCCAAATCACGCATTTATCTCCCAAAACATCCTATCTGCCTTCTTTTGCCCTCTGCCTATCCACCAAGCGCCCGCTTGAATAGATGGCCGAGCTGGCCGAGGAAGTGGCTAGGCAGCCATGATTTCGTGGCCAAGTGGCCATGAATAGCTGGCCGCGAAATTGCAACCAAGAAGCCACAAAAATGGCAGACGAGCTGGTTGCGAAATTGCAGCCAGATGGCCACAAAATCGCAGTTCCGTGCTCAACCAGCTGCTTGGCAACGATTTCATGGCCACCTTGGCTGCTTGTTCAAGCGGCTGCCGATTGGACAGATAGAGGATTGAGGGTGAGAATATTTTGGGAAACAAGTGCGTGAATTGAGAATTTAAAAAGTAGGGTGCGCGATTTGGATATTTGGGAAACTTATGTGCGTGGATAAGTAAATTGTCAATGAATATTACACTCATTAACTTCAAGATATGGCTCAAAAGACATGAAAGTTAAGCAACTAATGCATCTTACCAAATTTCTGTTAGAATGAAAATTGTGAGTCTCTGGGCATCCATGGAAGAAAGCATTAATAGCAAACAACCTTAGATATGCACATTCTTCTAGCTATATTTTATTCTCTCCAATTATAGACTTGGAATTACATTTAGGCATTTGAACATGCACAAGTACATAAATTCATAGAATTTTCAAAATTCAAATTCTTTTGACCGCCAATGAGTATTAACCACTACAATCTACAAATTAATATCTACAAAATATATACCTATTTTTAGCAATTCCCTTTTCTTTCAAAAGCATGTGAATTTATCCAAACAAATTCCCAATGAAGGAAAAACAAATTCATGCTTGGAAAAATCAAAAGTTTTCAGAGATTGAGATATTATTGAATAAATAGCATGATTTCTGCATTTGTTGGGTTGAACCTTTTGTCCCCAAGCATTAATCACGGGATAGGAAGATCTCCAATGGTAATAGAAGCAATCTGCTAAGTGTGTTTATGTATGGTTGACCAAATCTAAATAAAGCAAGGAAAAATAAATGAAGCTTGGAATATGTATCCACTGTCATTAATAGTTGATGTAGCACGAAAACAAATCAGTACTCATATAGAGATTTAAGATCACTCAATACTAAACAGAGACAAAATGTCACACATAAATGAAGGATCTCAGGTGCAGATTGCAAGTCTTTTTTAAAGACTCCTAAAATAATTTAAAAATATTCAAGAAAGAAATAACCCTATAGCCAAAAGCATATATGAAATTATAAAGCCAAATTACAAAGTAGAAAAAAAAACAAATTAAATTAAACTCCAACCACGCGTTTCCTACAATCCTAAACAAGACACTAACTAACTTGGAGACATCCTTTGAAGACTTATTCCCATAACGATAATAACCTACCAAAATAAACTTTTAAAAGGGCAGTCTAGTGCACGAAGCTTCTGCCAATGCGGGGTCCTGGAAAAGGGTTAGATCACATTGAGTCTATTGTACACAACCTTACCTTGCATTGTAAGACACTGTTTCCGCGACTCGAACCCAAACAAGGTCACGTGGTAGTGCACAAGGCTCCCCTTCAAAATAAACTCTTAAAATATAAAATACTTTTTAAAAAAATCTTACTTTGCATTACTGATAGTTACATGGGTTAAATATAAAAGCTTATTCTCACAAGAGGTATGCATATAGAGGAAAATGCTCTCATTTCACTTAAATAATATATTTCAACTTGGTGCCCAGACCTAAATGTTAACATCATATAATCCTATAGACCTACATATCATTTTAAATTAGTAAATAATAAACATAAGCATAAATAGAGGAGATTGGGTAAGGTAATTAACCCTAATAATTTTCCTGTTACAACAACACAATATCAAAATCATAGTTGTTCCAATCCCAATCATCTTCTCTTGTTGTGATCCTTCTTTATTAACATATCTTGTCATACCTTGATCCCTCTCATTGACTAAAATGCTTCCATCAAGTGTTAGAAGCTAGCATCGGGATCATGAAATTTACCCTCACACTCAACGATTACAACATTTCTAGGTGGCCTCCACAAGCTCATCTGTTTGTGCCCAACTCACTCATTTTACAAAGCACAATTGCCTCATACTTGAGGTAATTAACCATAATAATTTTCACGTTACAACATCACATTGTGAAACCCAATCTCCATATCTTTTCTCATTTTGGTCCTTCAACATTAAATCTTGTCACACACTAGCAGCAATGCTCCACAAGTGTTGCATGTACACATCATGATTATAGTGCTTGCCCACACACTCCATGACTTAGGCATTCATTAATAACCTGGTCTACTTGTGCCCAAGCACTCATCCAGTGAAGCAGAGACTACTCATCCACCATCAGTGCATGGTCCACCACGTGCTTATCCACTGCTTGCATGTGGTCTACTTGTGCACTCATCCACGACCCATGTGTATAGTTTGCTTTCTGATCGATCCTTTGCACAATGTAACCCAATGCGGGACTCACTAAGCAAATTTCTCATTGCTCACAATCAACCAATCTCTATGTGTGCTCTCACTATATGTCTGTTTCTCTTTGAACATCACCACTATCCACTATGATTTTTACACTATAATAATTGCCTTTCTTTCGAGAAAATGGCAATAAGCTCTATTCTCTAGGCTGGGACATTTTCTCTCTCCCATTTGTGCCAACTAGCACTCAGTCCTCTTTGGATAGTAGTAGTAGTAGTAGTATTCCTCCTCTTGCGTGTCTTTGCCATTCATCAAGAGTTACCTTTAATTCAAAATGTTAAACTTTTCTACTAATTCCTTTGGGTCTCATTGCCTCCATAACGGTTACTATAAAAAAAGTTGAATGGAAAGAACTATGCTTCATGGGTTGCATGGTTCAACTTTGGTTCATGTGTTAAAGACAGCTAGAGCACCTCACTTAATCTCAACGTTATGAGCAACTTCCATTATCTTTTATCTCCTATTGTGAGACTTAGACAAGGGCTACGGATTTGCATATAGGTGGCATCTCAAGCTTACCATGTAATTGATAATTTCTTCCAATTGTAGCAAATAGAAACCGAGATGACCACTCACATTGGTCAATCTCAAGCATCAAAAACCAATTTCAAAGACATTTTCTAGATCACCTAAAATGTTAGGCTCATGTACAATTTCGTTGACATGCATCTCAAAATCATATTCCTTCACACCATTAGTCTTGTGTTAGAACCAATAAAGACTCAAATTTTATGAGACCTTTTCATCAAGGTTTAAAATGCAGAGCCATGTTGCCCAAAACAAGCGATATTTACCGTTCTGGCATAGGACCGACACCGACACTGGCACCACGACCGCGAGGTCACAGAGACCTCGCGAGGTCGCTGCAAGGTCTTGAACAGTATTGTGATCCACGGCAGCCCTCCATGGGGGTCGTAGTGTTGTGGTGGCCCTCCCTGGGATTCACGGTGGGTGTCGCAACCCAATGGCAGGCCTCAACAGTGCGCGGAGGGTGTCACGACCCTGCAATGACCTCCGTGGGGTTGCGACAACCATAATTTTTCTTTTCTTTTTTTTTTATTTTTTAATTAAAATAAAATATTAATTATATATAATAGTTATAATTATTATTAATAATAGTTATAGAATATTAAAAAATATTTTAAATAATTTTAAAATTTAATAAAATATTTTATAAAATAATTTAAATTTTTAATATATATTAAAAATTGAATATAAATTTAAAATAATTTTAAAAAAATTCAAAATATAATTCTTAAACATTTCAACTAAATATTAAAAATTTACAAATACATTCAAAAAACAATCTAAAACCTTCAAATAATTTTATAATTATCTTAGAGCCTTTCAAATGATTTTGTAATTTTAGATTTAGTTTTGAGTTTTGAGAATTACTTTTTTAAAATAATTTTTATAAAATTTAAATTGGCATTATCTTTTAAGAAAATATTGAAATATGAACTCAACATCTCAAAATATAGAACATATTTAATAATCAAATATTAATAAAATTAATATACACTTATATTTAAAATTTAAAAAAAGTACTGTAACTGCATCAACATGGCACGATACGATACCAAAACCATATCATTCCGATCAGGGACCGAAACTCTAGCATGGATCGAAATTTTAAACCATGTCTTTCATTCCTCCCCTATAAAACACACACATGCTAATGTTATTGGTTTCTAACAAAGTTCTATACCCTTTGATCCTATGGTGGATCAATCCACTTTGGAAGTTCAATTGTCATTAGAGGATAATGTAGGAGTGGAGGTTATTAGCGAGGTTATGGTAGATGATCTAGAATAAGGCAAGCTCAAGTACTACCAACTTGAGAAAATTTAGGTATGTTAAAGATGTTTACCACAATTATCCTTTATAACTCATATGAACCAGTTAGATGTAATTTCTCAAGAGGGTTCATTAGTTGATGCCTAATTGGGGTTTGGTTCCACTATTAAAGTTTTTTTCCAGTATCATGCTTACTTTACTTCCAAGTTGTTGTCTATGTTCCATCTCCAATGGGCATACATCTAGTCTCTTTATTCCACACATCTGGATCATAGCTTTAGATTCTAGATTTAAGCGACTTTGAGTATATTTTTTTATAACATATTTTTTTTGTATTATGCTACCAGCATATCCTAACAATCTCATAATAGCTAATGGGTCTTAGGGGCATTAGAAACTTTTTTATTTCACCTTTGACACCACTATTCTTTGTATTTTATATGTTTGAATTTTCATTAAGTTTTTTATCCATTTATAAACACTAAATCATTAAGTTATTGTCTAAAAATCAATTTCACTTTTGTTTTAATTTAGGATTTAAGAACAAACAAGGTGATTGACGTAAACATTAGTTCCAACTAGGTGAACCTTTATCTCCTTTTTGGATGTCCTATCACCTTCTCAGATACACAAGTTGTCTTGGCCATAATACATATGGTTTATAGCTTATCTAGTCTTCAACCTCTATAGTGTAAGTTATGTCAAATAGTGAAATATACTTGACCTATTTGTTCCCTTTTAGTGTCTATAAGAGTGCATTTACACATTTCAATTTAGTTAATTTTAATGTTTAGGGCTCGAATCATATTAATTCTACTCTTAGGTTTAAGTAATTTCAAGCTTCCATTGATGATTATTCAAATGACACAGTGTTTTTTAAATGATTTTGTTTGAACTTTTTTTGTATATTTTTATCTTCTCGGTGAGATTAAAAGCTTGTTTTGTGTGCCTATCAAAGTTGTTCGCATGAATAATGTCAAGAAGTACTTTTTTACAATTTCCAACCATTTCTTTCAGACTTAAGTAACTCTTCTATAGTCTTCTTGACCTCACTCCATAATAAAATGGTTTAGCTAGCATATGTGATTTTCACTTAGTTGAGACCACTTGCACTCTATTTCTACTTAATGCATATTCCCTTTCCTTTTATATCTATAATACACGGGATGATTCTTTCTGTGTACTCATCAGTATCTTTATTGAAGTTCAGCTCCTATCGAAAATCTTCTCATCCCATGTTACGGTATTCAAGTGTCTGAATGCCATGAACAACTATAGCTTGGGAATGAAAAAAGTAGAAGGCACCGACCTCCCGGCATAGTACCACTTCGTGGGGTGAAAATGTTTGAGCCCATTTCAGCCTTCAATAGCTAGCATGGCATATTAGTTCCTTCTCTTATCCCTACCTTAAACAATAGAAAGAGAGGAAAGAGCACCACTGAAGAACAAAAAGAAGGTTATAAGACCCAAACCAGATTCAAGGATAGCTAGTTCTCCCCAAAATGCATGGAGGCGCAACAGTTGATTGGATATCTACGGTAAAGCATTGTTCGGGTATATAAATACCAAAACCATAGCAATAGAGCACAATATAGTATCGAATTCGTATTGCTCCAGAATTTGAAATTCAAAGCTTAAACCATAATCCTAATCTACATCGTAATTTGAAATTCAACATTTATCTTGATTCCTTGTTTACATCGCTTGTCTCCTCTACTCTTTATGAGGAAGGTTCCTTTGACAATCGTCTTTCTCTTCCCTAGAGTGTTCTCCATTCTCTTCCCATGTAGGTGTTGGGTTGTTACCTACTTTATCCATCACTTATCTCTTGGATGACACAAGTTACTTCCTTGGCTACTCTCGAGAGGCGCACTACCTCTTTTATCTTTGTTGATGTGATTTTCTTTAAATTGATTCTCTCCTTCATCTTTTCACCCTCTCTTTCTAGGTTGGTTTGGGAGGTTCTTGTTACCACTTATTGACCCATTCCCACCCCAAACCCACTACTCTTACACCCTTGATGACCCACCTTTACAAGCATATAACTAAAGGTCAAATCTACATATGCTCCAACACTTCTTTAAGACTCTCTAGCTCTCTTGTCGCTTATCATTGTCTCAAATTCTGCCTTAGACTTAATCCTTTTCATAATGTTTCACAAAGTTATAGAACGTTTTTTTTTACTTCACACTTACTTTCTCTTTATTTATCCCATTATTCACCATCAACTAAATATTCTACATTTTTATCTCTTAGATTTACACCAAATTTCGAGAACTTTCTCAAAAACCCTTTTGGAATCAAGTTGTCAATATAAACCATCAATAATGAAATAGATACTCTCCACTCTAACATTACTTCAAAATTGGTTGCCTTGTTCCTATTCCTCCAAGAAAGTCTAACGTGGGCTAGAAATGAATTTTCACTATTAGATGCTATCTTACTTCAATTTGTCTTTTTTTTTACCTTAAGAAGTTACTTTCACTGTCTCCATTAGCATGACATTAAGGCCATGCCCTTCATATTGACTTTATTGAGGAGGTCTTGTGAGGATCCTCATGGTGTAATCATACCAAGTGGTTGGTCTGACTAAATTGTTTAGATTTGATTGAAAAAGGATTTAAGTTAAACTTATGATTCTAATGGGTTTGTCAAAGTGTGCGAGTGCATACACTCAAAACCATCAATAATGATGGTTTAAGAGGTCGAGGTCAACCGAGAGCTTAGGATGTTGGTGACTTAATAGGTGTTGAATTGGTTGATAAAAGTCTAAGAGGTACAATAGATGGAAAAGTTTGTGAAACATCTTGGTAGATGAAAAAAGTGCAAGAGCTGTTGACAAATTAAAAAGTTAAAGAGCTATTGGCAAATGGAAAAGTAGAGATGTTAGCAAATAGAGATGTTTAAGAGATCTTGGTAAAAGTCCAAGGAGGATAAGCTTGATCAAATTCTTGGCAGGTGATGAAGAACTCTAAGGGTCTTAGATGTTAATAAGGTCAAGGTTGAATAGGAGTTTAGCAAATGTCCCTGAAAGGCTTAGACTCATTAAGTGTGAAGTTGTGCTCACAAAGACAAGTGAGATGCAAACTTGAAGGCAAAGCGAAGGGTGGCATGGAGCAAGCTCAGAAATCTTAGTGCATCTGAGGGATTGACAGCCTAATGAGGTGGACTCAAGGGCAAGAAGCATTAACAACACTAAAGACTTAGAAAAATAAGTTTGAGAGATTATAAGGGAATGTAATTTCAGATTTTTTTTTCGTATGAGTGGTAAAAAATACATGAAATCAAGAAAACAAATCAAACTGAAGGATAAGTAGATTTTTCGTATCAACTTTATGCAATTTCTAGCTTTACACAATTTTCATCTGAATTCACCAATTATAGTATCTATTTATGAATAATCTTAACTATGTCTTATGCTAGTGTTAAACAAGCCTACACATAAGGTTCTTTGATGTGCAAATATTATGAGATGGATGTTTAACTTCGCCTCAAGAATGGAATAAAGAATATCAAGAGAAAATATCACAAGATTTATATCTCCATTGTTCAATTTTTGGTATTAAAAACTCAAGGATTTGTTCTTGGACCTAGTAAGAATATGGGTGACTGAATATCACCTGTGAAAGACCAACTATGTTGTAGCCCATTCTGAACTCCTCCATTTCTTTTACCTATTAATGTGTGAACAATTGAAGTTCAATGTTGTTGCATCTTATAGCTGTCAAAATAGCTTTAAAGTAATGTTAATGTTGCACCACCTTTTCACATATAGCATTAGCCTGTAAACATGAAAGACAAATGATTAAAAAATGTGTAAGTAGAAGCTGAACTTGAAGCAGATCATAATCTGAAACATCATAAATGACCTGTTTCTCTAGAGGCATCACCCATGAATCCCAGATCCCATCTCCAATTTCTCTGACAACAGTAGTCAATTATGATATCAAAGTTATAATTTATTGAACTGTTAAGCATCAAACGCCAAACTTTATCACAAGTTACAATATCATACAATTATAAATCAAAATAGACTCAAACCTCTTTCACACACAGTTAAACACTAAAATACCTACAACAATAGACTCTAGTCACAAGAACATCAGAATTTTAACCAACAGACTTCCCCACTAGAAACGGACTCAGGATTCAGAATCAATTTTCCATTGGTTAAATTTTATCATTTACTATTACAAAACATCATTTTCTCATGCATAATTTAAAGAGATATAATGATTCTAGGTCTAAGCTATGTTAATGCTATCCTACTTACATTTTGATTTTTTTTTTCTTTGATCAAGATGTCCGAACACGATGTTTCAGGATTATGGGACTATAAAAAATATAGAATGGACGCTTTCCAAGCAGCCTAAGGTTCTGAAAAAAAGGTGACGCTATCAAATATTGTGGTAGTCTTGAGTTTGAACCCCTGCCATCAAGTATGATTTTTCATAGTAGTTGGAACCACTGATTATTCCTGATTGTGCAATCCTAATGAAGTTTAATCTGCAGAAGGTTTTACAGTATTCCTTGGTTAATGAGTTCTTAAATATACCTGACCCTTTGAGCCTTTGGGAAATAGTTGACCAATGAAATATCAATAAATTCTAGGAAACATGGGCACAAAACCAACACTAATCATCACTGAAGGCATTTTTTAGGAATTTGCTTCAGTAACACACGATCTTGCAGCAGTGTTAAACAAGACTAAATGGAGAGACAAGTCAACCTAAGAAACTCCAGAAGAGATCTTGTCTACAGTTATAAGATTTTACAAAAGCACTAAAAAGTTAAATAGAAATAAAGGCTTAAAAATATAATTCTATGTTGGGAACTTGGGATTTTAGTTCCAGGAAAAAATGGTTCAGTACCATATAATGTCGATACCTGGTATGATGTAACAAGTGTTGAAATGAATTTAAATGAGTTTGTTCTGTTAATCCCCTTCATTTTGTTTATTTTTGATAATGAGACTGCTAATAATAAGACTATAGAGATTGGATATCGAATTGAATTATATTTTAGAGAAACAAGTTTAAAAGAACATAACAAGTATCTTCAGCAAAAACACTAGTCAAATTTATCTTGGCATCCTTTGACAAAGCATGTTAAAATGTTTCAAGTGATGATATGGTATGTAGTATATACTCCTCAGCAAAAGCAACACAATGGCATATCAATTTTTGGTAGATTTCAATTGTGCCACAAGCACAAGACAAAATTTCAAACCACGAAAGAAATATTATTAACGGTTGCAAGACAACATAAACTATGTTGTTTTACTTGGATGGCAAATAGGAAGAAAAGGAAAGAACTGGAAATAAAAGTGCCAATTTCTCTTGTTTACTTAGAAGGGAGAGTAGAGGTAGGAGTTTAGTTCCATCTAAATCCTCAATTTTATGTCCATCTAAATCAAGCATAAGTGGAGAGAAAGGAAATCTGGTTTTATAATTTACTTTCTTCTGATTCCATTCCAAGTAAACAAGATGAGCGGAAATGATTGAAAGGGCATATGTAATTTCCCCATTTCCTTTCAGCACTTAACCTATTTACTTGGATGGTAGAGAATGGAAAGAAATGAATGCAAAATGAGTAAAGGAAATTTTACCTTTGTTTAGTGTTAACTGTTAAGTGTTAAATTGAAACGGAAAAAGAAGGAAAGAAATAAGGCAGAAAGTTTGGATTGACACCGTTTATTTGCACCAAATGGAACCTTGTTTCATGACTTTAATTTGAGCTACAGACCCCACTTTAGGAACAGAAATAACAACATCAATAGCATGTCAAATTCCAGCATTGAATAGATTGGCAAATAAGAATATGTGTCCATCATAATGGAAATTATATTACTAGGAATACAAGATTCAATTTTTAAAAGTGAACTACACCATAAGTTGGTGCAAAAATTCCAATCAGATAATCTAACATAAAAATAAGACAAAATTAAAAACAAAAAGAGTTGGAAAATTAAAATTAGAGGCTCGTATAAACAGCTGAAGTAAGGAAAATTGTTTGAGGAATATTTCCCTAATGCAGGCAAAATTGTGAAGATGATGACATATTTTCTTTTAGCCAAGCAATAAAAGTCATCAAGAAGAAACTTAAAGAAGACAGGGAAAAGGTTTTTCTAAGCACATAGCAGGTTTCCTTTCCCTCATAGAATCTACTCATCCTCATTCCTAAGGAGAAGAATTATCATCCCCTTGTAAAGATGTTGTTTTGGATTCCTACGGTTATATTTACAATATTAAGATATCATAAGACTAACTAAAAGACATTTAGAATTGCAAGTTGCAACATTCACCGACAACGTTAAAGGGCATTTATGATCGACTAAGTCAAAGCGTATTAATCCCACCCTAAACACCTCTATCATGCACTGTAGAAATACAAGGCAAAAAATAAAATAAAAAAGGCACGACCAAAGGAGAAGTGAGGAGTGTACATCAAAGCACAACATGCTTGATAGAAACATAGGAAAAAGACAAACTTAAACCTTTCCTCGATTCAAATCCGTAAAATACTCAAAATCCTAACAAGGTAGTAAAGACCATAGAACTGAGAAAGTGAAGCACAAGAAACT
The DNA here is from genome assembly GCF_044706935.1 of Curcuma longa. NCBI lineage: Eukaryota > Viridiplantae > Streptophyta > Magnoliopsida > Zingiberales > Zingiberaceae > Curcuma > Curcuma longa. The sequence goes on from NW_027433439.1 coordinate 35,299, forward strand.
CACAGGCAATATCCTTGGGAGCCGGACCAAGTGCTCAAGAGCTTAGTGAATTCCGTAACTCCTCCGTTCGCACACTGGTCTCCGATACCTAAGGAAGAACTCCCTCCAAGTTAGATCAGCCCCAGAGGCACACGGAAAGCCAAACGAGTTAAGGACGGAGCGCATTTACCGTGCAAGACGATGAAGGGTGTTGAAGACGAAGTGAGAATGGGGACGACGAGGAGAAAGAGGAAGGCGAAGAGGACGATCCTGGACGGTGAGAAAGCCATCATCCTCCCCCCTTCGCCACTACCGGGCCTCGGCGTGCGGTTGTGTGGCAGGAAGATGTTGCTCCCGGGCAACTCCAACTCCGTCCGATAAGGTCAATCATTACCTGCCGCTGTGGTGGGGACCACGCACACTCACGACGCCGTTAGTGGTGGGACCCACGATAACCGCCGCCGTTAGATTACCATCACCGCCTGGTGGGATGGAAGGAGACCACTGTTCTCACGAGACCATCAACGGCTAGGATTGGATTCACAAATGGATCGACGATCGCTTACACTTCCGAGCGAGCGACGGCCACATATCTCATCGGGTGCCCAGAACCGTCGGATGGAGGGAGAAGTTGGCAAGCCAAAACGGACGCGTAAGATCCACTGGAAAGCCCCTCAATATCTTTGCGTAAAAAGTCAAAAATATTCTAAAATTGAAATAGGAAATCGCTAATTTGATCTTAGTCGATTATAGAAAACCCTAACTTATAGTTTGATTGTAACTTGCCAGCGTTCCACTAACCATTTATGGCCATAAACATCTAATAAATTAGAACAGACCAAAATAATAATAAGAAAAAATTAATTGACTTAAATTATATTACACCGCTGAAGGGCATACAAGTTATTAGCCTTCTCTCTCCCACCACCAGATCTGTGCAACAGTACCAACAGCCACAGGACACTTTCTATCTCTCTCCATCATTATTTAATTAACAAGAAAACAAAGAGCATGAAATTTGTAGGACAATAAACAATATTAATTGATTATACATGCTAATTATTTCATATATACAAAGGAGTTAACAAGTCGAGGAAATAGAATCATGCTGATGAGATCTAAATATTATTTTGGGATCAAATTCGGGTCCTCAAATTCTGTTAAAAGTTAATTTTAAAATTTAATGCACATATTCAGAATTAATGCAAATGCATGCATAGAATTCAAAAGAATGTAAGCATTATATGGGTTCAAGAACCTAAGTAGATGATGATCAATTTAATTTTATAATAATTAATATCATTCTAGAACTATCTATGATGTCTATTGTAGTGTCCCCGGGGCAATGGTGCAACGGTAGGACATCCGAATTGTGATCCAGGGACCCGCAGTTCGATCCCCAACTACGGTGCATCTATTTGTAAGAATTTTCTTCCAAATGGGGAACACAATCAAAGGATGCTGGGCATCTGGATTGGCCGCCGTATGCACTTTCTGATTTACCCTGATGGTCGGTGGAAAACTTCTGTGGGACCGGACCGGTCATCCCCAGGGATTGAGTCCATGAGACTGACTGAGATTTATCATTTTTATATAGGATTGTAGTGATTATGCCACAAACATATTCAATATTAGATAATCCATCATATTTTGATTTTCTCTATTGTTCTCTATTTCAATATCTATCATTAGTAGGAGAGTGTTGTCCCCGGGGCAATGGTGTCGTGGTAGGACATTCAAGTTATCACCCAGACACCTACGATTCGATCCCCAACTATGACATATTTGTAGAAATTTTCTTCTAAATGGGGAACGCAATCAAAGGATGCTGGGCGTCTAGGCTGGTCGCTGCGTGCACTTCCCGATTTACCCCTGGTGGCCGGTGGAAAATTTCCGTGGGGCCGGACCGGTCACTCCCAGAGATAGTCAATGGGGCTAACTGGGATTTATCATTAGTAGATCAAGAGTGTCTATATACTTTCTGTTCTTGATGGCAAATACTCTCCAAGTTAGGTTTCAGTTTTTTTATGGAGAGCACTACGATTATTGGAGTAATCAGATGGAAACATTTTTCTTCTCACAGGATCTCTGGGAAGTAATTGAAGGAAGTTATGAAGAACTGCCAATGACTCCTCCAGCATAGACAAATGCTCAGCAATGACAATATAAAGAGAATATTAGAAAGGATGCAAATGCATTACGATACATCTAGCAAAGATGATCAAGTCAGTCTTTCCTTGCATTTTTGGCATAAAAAAAGGCTAAAGATGCTTAGGAAGTTCTAAACAAAGAATTCCAAAGTTCAGAGAAAGTCATTGCCATCAAATTACAGACTCTATGGACTAATTTTGATAATTTATCCATCAAAGAAACTTAAAAGGTACGTGATTTTTCTCAAAAATTATTGAGATAGTTAACTTGATTAGAAGTTGTGGTGACACTATTGAAGAAAAGAAAATAGTTGAGAAAATTTTAAAAATTTTACCATCAAAATTTCAACATGTTGTTACTGTTATTGAGGAATCTAAAGATTTGTCTACACTACTATGTATGAACTAATGGATTCCCTTGAAACTCGTGAGAATAGAATGGCTAGATATACAGAGGAATCATTAGAACAAGCTCTCCAATCTAAAATGAATGTGACAGAAAGAAAGAATGGAGACCGATCGAGATGACAAAAGTATCAACATCAGAATTCTAATTCAAGAGACGAATTTAAAGGCAAAGAGTGGAAGATAAATCAGTCTAGCAATAGAGATTTCAAACGATGCCACATATGCAAAAAAGAGCAATCATGAAAGCAAAGATTGTTGGTTTAGACAATGTGACAACTGTGAAGACTCTGATAATCTTTACATCAATTGTTCAAAGAAACAAAAAAAATCAAGCCAACTTCACGGAAAATGATGAATCCTCAGAACAATTATTCTACTCTTGCATGAGTAGATCGAGATACATGGTACCTCGATAGCGGATGCAGACGCAATATGACAAGTATAAAATCCAGTTTTGTCTACTTGGATGATTCATTTAAATCCAAAGTGAAGCTGGAGATAGAAAATATGTGAAGGTGGAAAGCAAAGGGAGGTACTTCTAAACTAAATCAAAGATGTGCTTTATGTTCCTGAATTATCTCAAAATTTATTGAGTGTGGGTCAACTAGTAGAAAATGATTATATGCTCACATTTGATAGGGACAAATGCACAATTATTGATAAGGGAAATGATCAAACAATAACTATAGTACCTATGACATCAAATAGAGCATTTCCAATGTGCATGTCTCAAAAAGAAAATCTGATTTTAAAGTCCAAAGTCATAAATGATTTAATGTTTTGGCATATAAGGTATGATCATTTAAATTATGAAAGCCTTAAATTGTTGAATAAAGAGGCTATGGCTATTGGGCTCCCTTCTATTGATGAAAGAGGAAGAGTTTGTGAAGGATGTGTTTATGAAAAAAATTCATAGAATGTCATTTCCTAAATTCTCATGGAGAGCTACAACTCACTAGAATTATTGCATGTCGATATTTGTGGTACAACCAAAACTTATTCCTTGAACAATAGAAGATATTTTCTTTTATTTGTTGATGATTATTCAAGGATGATGTGGGTATATTTTGTTGAAAAGAAATCTGAAGATTTTTCTAAATTTCTTCACTTTATGGCTTATGTTGAAAGAGAAAGTGGACAAGTCATCAAAGGCTTGAGAACAAATCGAGGATGACTTAATTTTCCGTCGAAATCCAACACCTTCACGAGGTAATCCATCAACGATGTTTTGCTCACCCTTCTCGTATTGATCGAAATCCTATTATCTGTTGAAGACTTCTATTTCTGATGCCCATCAATTGTTGAAGTGACATAGTCTTTCTCCACCCAAGATTGGATTTTCATTGACTTTTTTCTCTTAGATTGTAAAGAAATCAGAGTGGCGCAGCGGAAGCGTGGTGGGCCTATAACCCACAGGTCCCAGGATCGAAACTTGGCTCTGATACTTAAGTTTTTTTAACTAAATTTTGCTCTTTTGATTCATTTGCCTTGATTAGTTGGCCGAACCTTGATCTAATTTCCCATCGAAATCCAGCGCCTTCACAAGGTAATCGATCAACGATGTTCAGCTCACCCTTCTCGTACCGATCGAAATCTCATTTTCTACTGAAGGCTTCTATTTTTTATGCTCATCGATCATTGGAGTGGCATGGTCTTTCTCGACCCAAGGTTGGATTTTCACTAACTTTTTTCTCTTGGATTGTGAAGAAATTAGAGTGGCGCAGCAGAAGCGTGGTGGGCCTACAACCCACAGTTCCCAGGATCGAAATCTAGCTCTGATACTAAGTGTTTTAGTTTTTTCAACTAAATTTTACTCCTTTTGATTCATTTGCCTTGATTCGTTTATCGAACCTTGATCTAATTTCTTGTCGAAATCTAATGCCTTCATGAGGTAATCCATCAATGATGTTCTGCTCACCCTTCTCGTACCGATCGAAATTTCATTGTCTGTTGAAGATATCTATTTTTGATGCTCATCGACCGTTGGAGTGGCATGGTCTTTCTCAACCCAAGGTTGGATTTTTACCGACTTTTTTCTTTTGAATTGTGTAGAAATTAGAGTAGTGTAGCGGAAGCGTAGTGGGCCCATAACCCACATGTCCCAAGATCGAAATCTGGCTTTAATACCAACTTACTAGAATTATTGCATGCTGATATTTGTGGTACAACCAAAACTTATTCCTTGAACAATAGAAGATATTTTTTTATTTGTTGATGATTATTCAAGAATGATGTGGGTATATTTTCTTGAGAAGAAATCTGAAGTTTTTGCTAAATTTCTTCAATGGCTTATGAAAGAGAAAGTTCTTCAAAGGCTTGAGAATAGATCGAGGATGATCTAATTTCCCATCAAAATCCAACGCCTTCATGAGGTAATCCATCAAAAGACTTCTGTTTTTTATGCTCATCAATCGTTGAAGTGGCATAGTCTTTCTCGACCCAAGGTTGGATTTTCACTGAGTTTTTTCTCTTGAATTGCACAAAAATCAGAGTGGCGCAGCGGAAGCGTGGTGGGCCCATAACCCACAGGTCCCAGGATCGAAACCTGGCTCTGACACTTAATTTTTTAAACTAAATTTTGCTCTTTTGATTCATTTGCCTTGAGTAGCCGGCCGAACCTTGATCTAATTTCCTATCGAAATCCAACGCTTTCACGAGGTAATCTATCAACGATGTTTAGCTCACCCTTCTCATACCGATCGAAATTTCATTGTTTACTGAAGGCTTCTGTTTTTTATGCTCATCAATCATTGGAGTGGCATGGTCTTTCTTGACCCAAGGTTGGATTTTCACTGAAGCGTGGTGGACCTATAACCCATAGTTCCCAGGATCGAAATCTAGCTCTGATACTAAGTGGTTTAGTTTTTTCAACTAAATTTTACTCTTTTTGATTCATTTGCCTTGATTCGTTGGTCAAACCTTGATCTAATTTTTCGTCGAAATCCAATGCCTTCATGAGGTAATCCATTAATGATGTTCTGCTCACCCTTCTCGTACCAATCGAAATCTCATTGTCTATTGAAGATATCTATTTTTGATGCTCATTGACCGTTGGAGTGGTATGGTCTTTCTTGATCCAAGATTGGATTTTTATCGACATTTTTCTTTGAATTGTGAAGAAATTAGAGTGGTGTACGGAAATGTAGTGGACCCATAACCCACATGTCCTAGGGTCAAAACTTGGCTCTAATATCAACTCACTAGAATTATTGCATGCTAATATTTGTGGTACAACCAAAACTTATTCCTTGAACAATAGAAGATATTTTCTTTTATTTGTTGATGATTATTCAAGGATGATATGGGTATATTTTCTTGAGAAGAAATCTGAAACTTTTTCTAAATTTCTTCACTTTATGGCTTATGTTGAAAGAGAAAGTGGGCAGTCATTAAAGGCTTGAGAATAGATCAAGAAGGAGAAATTATTTCAAAGCCATTTTGGGAAAGGAACTATTGCAAAGAAAAGGGCATAACAAGGTAGCTTATTGTTCGACAAAGTCCTCAACAAAATGACATTGCGGAGTGAAAAATTATAGCATTGTGGAGATGGCTCGAAGCATGTTGAAAGCCAAAGGTTTGCCAAACACCTACAGGGCAGAAGTTGTTAATACAACTATATATCTTTTGAACAAATCTCCAACAAAGGCTGTTCAACACATGACACCCTATGAAATATGGTTCCAACAAAAACCAAAGGTTGATTATCTTAAGATCTTTGGTTCTTTGGCTTATTATTATATTCTTCCTCAAAATCGAGAAAAGTTTGATGAAAAAGGAGAGAAATTCATCTTCATTGGCTATAGTGATCATTCCAAAAGGCTACAGGTTGCATAATCCCAACACTCAAGAGTTGATAATTTAGAGATGTAATATTTGATGAAGGAAGTGCATGGGAATGGGAAGACAGAGTTGGATTCACATGTAGCCCCTCCTTATCCATTGGATTCACATGCAACACCTTCTCAAGACAATGAAGTCACTCATTTAATTTCTCCAAGTCAAGAAACTCCAATTTCTTTATCATCAAATCATGATCAGTTGATTTCGGATACAACTGACTCACCAACAAGAAAGACTCGTTCATTACAAGAAATATATGAAGCATGTGATGTTGCTTTTGCTGTGTGTGAGCCCCAAAATTATGAGGATGTTGTTGGAGAAGAAGTTTGGGTACAAGCTATGAATGAAGAAATAAAGATGATTGAAAAAAATAACACTTGGCAACTCGTTGAAAAGCCACCATCCAAAGACATTATCGGCTTAAAATGAGTCTTCAAAACTAAGTACAACGAAGATGGCTCTATTCAAAAGCATAAAGCTCGCCTTGTTGCCAAGGGTTATGCTTAACAGTCTGGAATTGACTTTGGCGAGACATTTGCACCGATTGTTCGCATGGAAATTATTAGTACATTTATGGCTCTTGCTGCTCAACTCAAGTTGTTGATATATCAACTAGATGTTAAATCTACATTTTTGAATGGAGAAATCGAAGAAGAAGTATATGTTCATCAACCACAAGGATATGCAATTGCAGGTCAAGAAAATATGGTGTATCGACTTCAAAAAGCTCTTTATGAGTTAAAGCAAACTAGCATGGAATAGCAAAATTGATAATTATAAAATTGATTCCAAAGAAGTCCAAGTGAACCATCTTTATATGTGAAGATAAAATAATTGTATGATTTTTTTGATAGTGATTGGGCAAGTTCAATAGATGATCACAAGAGTACATCGGACTATATTTTCTTTATAGGAATAAAACCTATTTCCTTGGGTCATCAAAGAAGAAAAATATTGTGGCTATGTCTTCTGCCGAAGTTGATGTATATATCAGTATGTGAGGAAGATAATAAATTATATGATTTTTCTGAGGAACATGTGAAGCAGTCTGGCTAAAAAGAATTCTCAAGGATATGAAGCAAGAACAATTTGCATCAACCATATTTTTATGTGATAAATATCTGCTATTATAATGACCAAGAATTCTATTTTTCATAGTTGCACAAAACACATCGAGTTACGACATATCACTTTATCATAGAGTTAGCAAGCAAAGGAGAAATTAAATTATCTTTTTGTAAGATTGGAGATCAAGTATAGATATCTTCACAAAGCCACTCTCAATGAAAAAGTTTCTCTACTTGTATGAAAAACTTGAAGTATTAGATCTCTCAAAATTAAAAGGCATTGTTAAAAGTTAATTTTGAGATTTAATGCACATGCATGCATGTTAAGAATTAATGCAAATACATGCATAGAATTCAAAAAAATGCGATCAATTTAATTTTGTAATAATTAATATCATTCTAGAACTATCTATGATGTTTATATAAGATTGTAATAACTATGCCACTAAGTGTCGGCTATTGGCTCTTCCCGACCGATCGCGTGACAGAGAGAAGCCAATCACATCTCCCCTCTCCCAGCGTTGGTCGTCGATCCTGATCGGGGTCTCGAGCTCGCTTGCCTGGAGCCGACCGCGAGATCACGTGGACAACTGGCCGCGTCTCCCCTCTCCCAGCATTCGCCCTAATCCTGATCAGGCTTTTTTGAGTGCGTGCAAAAGAGACAACATACCAACATTTTATTGCTAAGTTACTGTCGTCGACTGCTGGGAGAAGGAAGGTTGTCTTCCCCGTGGACAGCACACGTCGGAGCCGGCTTGTGAAGCCACCGGAGCTAAGTTTAGCTCCAACCATCTTTTTGTTTCTTCCTAGAGAAGAAGCACCACCGGTGAAGAGCTATGATGATTAACATAATTGATGGTTAAATTGACATCATTAGTAAGAAAATTTAAGGTTTTAGTTGTACATTTATGCCTTGGATGACACATATTTGTAATTGGATGTATTTTGATTATATTTAAATTTTTCTACATTTTTAAACTCATGTTTCATCCAATTTAATTTGTAGGACAGCTTGGTCATCAAGGCTTAAATGACACATTAAGGGCTAAATGGGACATCATGATGAAAGGTTGAGAAAAGAGGAAGCAAAGGAGGATCTCCACCACACATCTCCACCTCACTTCCACATCCACCACACATCTTCACCTCACCAAACCCTAGCCTCCCACACCCATCACGTCCCTCCCCCATCACATCCCTCCATCTCCTCATGCCACACGCTCATTCCATTCCCTCCACTCCACTCACGCCGCCCACCACTCTGCCCCCCCTCCACCATCTCACACCGCCTTCCTCACCCACACTCCCTCTCCCTCCACTCCACCTCACCCTCACCAACGTCCACTCACCACAACTCCACCACCGCCCTCACTCAGCCTCCACCATCAGCCACTCACACTCCCACCGCTCAACTCACGCCACCACACGCCCATTCCCCTCACCAGCCAACGCCACCTCAACTTCCACTCACATCTCTCTCCCTCACACTCACTACCACCACCGCTCAAGCTCCCACTGCCACCTCCCACGCCTCCATCTCTTCCTCTCACGCCCACTCCACTCACCGATCACACAGCACACCCACACACCACATCCTCCCTCACATCCCACCTCCACTCACGTTCCAGCCTCCACCCACACAAGCCAACACGCCACAGCCCCCTCACACGCAGCAGCCAACGCCACTCCCTCACAGCAGCCTCACGCCAACCTCCGTTCCACTCAGCAGCACACTCACATCTCCCTCCAGCCACTCCTCAATCCATCAGCAACCTCACTTCACAGCCATCTGCGGAAGCTCCAGCCGGTCGGATAGAGCCAAGCAGCCCCTCATTTCTTCCTGCGCGAGTGGACAGCACACATTTCAGCAAATTCCAGCAATTTACAGCTTTCTTTTATTTGATTGTTCTTTCTTTTGATGTTAATTTAGCTTCCCAATTGCTACTTTGTTACTTTGTTAGTTTGTTACTCCCTTACACTTACTTTAATTTGTTACAGTTTGTTGAATTCTTCCTTTTTGAATGCAAGTAGTTTGTTAAATTGCCTAGGAGAAATTCTGTCATGTTTCGTATTCAAATCTGTCATGTTTCGTTTCATGCTGTCCATTTTTGTTTCATTGCTGTTCGTTCTTGTTTCTTGATCATGTTTGGAGTGTAGTTCATTGAAATTTTGATTCCGGATAGTTAGGATTGTTAGGAGGAAGTAGGTGGTTGAGTTTTTATTGTTCCTAGCATTCAAACCCCCCAAAACATGCATTAGTTTAGTTCTTTTTATTTTTCTCACAACATATAAAATTTCATTAGATTTGAAAATTGCAAACATTGTATTGGGTCCTTGAGAGACGATTCAGGTTAACTCTATACTACATTATTGTTTGAAACTTGATAATTAATTGAAACCGTAGTGCGACGAAAAACGGTTATATCAATTTTGGCGCCGTTGCCGGGGACCCTTTTATGATGTTTGTTAATTTTTAGATCTTGCAATAAGTTGTCATTTCTTTTCTGATATCATTTAGACAACATGATTTTGCTTATCAATCTTCTTACATCCAATATCCTGAACTTTGGCAGGCCCAGAATTTTCATGGCTTAGCAGCTCAACAGATGCGATTTTGTGAAATATGTGCTAGTGCAACGCATTCAACCGACATCTGCCCCTCATTACAACCATATGAAGGATTTCCTTTCCCAGATCAAGTGGCAACAACGAATATGTATCAGAGCAACCCTCAATATCAGAACAACCTTATGTCATCTACCTACAATTCTGAATGGAGGGATCACTCAGATCTGAGATATGGAAACAACTTTGAGCAGCAACCCAACTTTGCACAGCAACAAACATTCCAGTCTTATTCAGCAAACTTTCAATTAGGATTTCAGAGTAACCCAATTCAGTATGAGCCTCCACAAATCCAACACTCTAATCCTATTCCAGACACTTTCATGCAAGAGATGAAGGAACTTCTCTTACTGCAACAAGAACAATTGGAGCAACATCAACAGTTGAAGGACACTACCTTTCAAAACATAGAAAGACATCTGAGTCAGATGGTTACTACTCTCAGTCAGCTTCAGTCTCAATCAGCTTCAGTCCATTCAGCTACCATCTCAATCAATTCTGAATCCTATAGATGTGTCTGATCAGGACATGGAGCTTGATGCTGATTTATCTTCAGATGGAGATGACCAAGTGAGTGTAGGGGATGACATTGAACCCCAAGGATCACCACTATTGATTGATTTATCAGAGGATTCAGAGGACCGGTATGTGAGTGTAGGGGATTGCACTGAGCCCCAAGTATCACCCATATCTACCGAGCAGTCACAGTTGGATTTGAAGCTCTTGCCAGAACATCTTAAGTATGCATATTTGGGAGAGAATCAGAGTCTACCAGTGATCATTGCCCAGAATTTAGAGCCAGAGCCAGTGCTAGCGTCATTCCCCCAGAGAGCAGAACTTCCTAAGCTTGATGAGTTAGAATGTGATACAGATACCTCCTTGATTGAGATGGATACCAACTCTGAGGTAACAAATGATGATTCTTTTTGTGTCACTGATGATGTTGTTGATGCTTGTGTAGGGATCTCTATATTGGAAGCAGGTCCTGAAAAATTACTTACATCCCTTGTTCAACCTCCAAAGCTTGAATTAAAGCCCCTACCAGATCATGTGAAGTATGTCTACTTGGGGAAAGAACCAGTCTTCATTGTGGAGAACTTGGAGGCAGATCAAGAGGAAAGATTGTTGAATCTTCTGAGGCAGTATCAGGAAGGTATAGAATGGACCATTACAGATATTCCTCGCCTCAGCTCCTCTCTTTGTATGCATCAAATCTTCTTGGAGGAGGACAAGGACCCATTAAGGCAACCACTCAAGCATCACATGTTGTGGATCAAAGAATTCTGGGCATTCAAGTGTGGTAACCTGGACATAGATCTAGTTGGAGTTGAGTGGAAATTAAAGGAACTAAGACTTGAAGCCTACGATACCTCATGGACTTATAAAGAGAAGACCAAAGCATATCATCACACTGCGGAAGGAATTTCAAGTAGGCAACAAGGTTTTGTTATACAAATCTAGACTCCAATGGTTTCCAGGTATATTGAGATCCAGGTGGAAAGGTCCTTTCTATACTATTAATATTTTTCCCCATGGAGTGATTGAGTTGCAGGACACGATGAATGGGAGGACCTTCAAAGTGAAAGGACATCGGCTGAAGAAATGTCATGATAGAGCTATGCAGACGGTGTAACCCCATCTACCCAACTTGAGGGGAGTTCATTTCTTCTTTTTATTTCCTGCTTTAGTTGTGCTGTTTTTGTAACGACCCGGCCCCTTCGGCCCCTTGGGCGGCCCAACTAGCGGCCCAATCGGCGGTCCCTTGGGCGGCCCAACTAGCGGCCCCCTTGGCGACCCCTATGTCGTCAATCGACGACCCTCGGCCGTGTCGTTTACTAGGACTTTCCACCCCTGGCCAGTGGATTTTTGCCTCCCCCAGGATTCGAACTAGACCTCCAGGATAAGTACTAGAGTTTATGAATCCGGAGCCAAGTTGAGAAGCCTAAATTGTCACGCCCCGGGAAGGCCGTCCGAAAAATTTCGACAGCATCTCCCCAGTAACTATGACAATTCCCTAATACAAACAATGCATACACAGCCACAGGCGGCTGGAATAAGGACTACACGTCCAACTCACTCACACATACACAACAAATGCAAGATAAAAGGCCTACACGGCCACACAATCACTATCACATGCACAGATAACAAATATGCAACAAAAGAAATAAAAACGAAGCGGAAAACACAATACGAAAAACATATATCTCTCGTAACAAATCCGGAATCTCCGAATACAATCCAAAACCATGAATAAGTGTCTACAACCATATCGAATACTATAAAATAATAAATACTCTAAAACAACTGACACATATACCCTCTGAAGTGAGATAGCACCAGCCGGCTAGCTCTCCAAGCTCCACGTATCAACCACCTAATGGCTACCTGGGGAGAAAACATATACAACCCCAGGGTCTGGGTAGTGAGCATTAGATGCTCAGTGGGTACAGGAAGAAGTGCATGTAAGGTACAACAGCAGGAATAATATAAGAATCAACTGAAATGAGCAGGAATAGACTGAGTAAGAAATAAACTACAGCTAACAGGTATCAGCATGGTAGTAATCATGGTATATCAACAGAACAGAATAGGAATAAATCCTACTATACAACAGGTATAGAATAATCAACAGGTATATCAAAGGTATATCATGGTATATCCAGAATAAGGTCATACTGTGCAACAGATAAAGAAATCTACATGTATCATGTATGTAATGTCATACAAGTGCAACAGTCATAGCAAACAAGTGCAACAATCCACAAGCATATGGATAAAGTAAGCTAGGTAATAATCCTACCAACAAATGCATGTAATATGCATCAACCAACACAATCAAAATATCCGTCACTGTCCGCACTCGTCGTCCCAGTCACTCTCCCAGAGCTCAGTGAACTGGGGGCAAGACAGGACATACTGCCAGCTCCAACAACTGACCACTATAGATAAGTGGGGAGGGGCAGTGTGGCAGGAGGGCATGTAGCCAGTCCTGGTCGCACCCAACTGTAGTGCAACCTCTTACCTATGTGGCACCACAACACGGTGCAGGTAAGATCCAACAACAACAACAACTACAACTATTATGGATGTAATGATAATCATCCCAACATGTAATAACTACTATAAATCAGCATGTACAACAGGAATCAACTATCAGGTCATCATAGATCATGGTCAATCTAAGGTCAACCAGCATGTGTCAATCAACAAAGGTATAAGATAACAACTATGTATCCAACATGTGAACAAGATAGAATAATATCCGATCATCATAAAGGTCAACAGAACAGTATCAAGCAACGAGTATCAACAGGTATCAACGGAATAGATAACATAAGATACAACAATACCAACATGGTAGGAAACAACAGAATAGATCATGCACACATAAAGCCTGTATTGACCAAGTACAGGGTACCCACCTGAGTCAGACGGTCGTCAACAACTAGAACCCCCAGAAAAATATAACTCCAAGATAATAGGACCAATAAGTCAAGGTCCTGAAATCAATAGACACAATGTCATTACTTAATAAAGCACTATAATTAAACTATATTTTAATAGTTAATTAAATTCTATAAATCCTAATCTAACAACTAACCTAACTTAAATCATTAAACCATTAAAACAAAGTCTACATTGATTAACAATTAACTAACCAAATCCATCAACACTAATCTATCTACCAACATCAATTAATCAACACACAATCAACAAGAACTTACCTCAAAAACAGTTGATGCTTCCTACCAGCCCAACCAAACCCTCTTCACACTACAACCGAACCAATATCAATTAACCAAATGTGGACAGTAACCTACATTAACATAATCTACAATCAATAAATCTCAAAATAGATCCAAACCCCAAACAGATCCAGTTGTTACCAAATCTACCTCAATAATTCTTCTCCACAGTTTACCTCAGAATGAACACTGAATCAAGCCCTCAACTTCAACTTCTTCTTCACCTTGCTGCCTCAATCCGATCAACCTCACCACGACCTCGGCCACAAGGAGCTATGGGAAGGGGAAACAAATCACAATCCAAAACTAATCGAAGATACTAAATCTCAGAAACAACCCTAGCTCTAGATCTTACCTCTTGGTTGCCCTCTTCTTGTACCTTTCGGTCCAATCGGATCACACTCAAGATCTGGAACCCCCATAAGAATCCATGGAATAAGCTCAAACAAGGCAAAACCGAAATCTAACTCAACACACTCACCGATCTTCCTCTTCTCCTCTCCGATTCGCCGCCACCGATCGCGCCCAATCAGCCCCCATCAAGCGATCCTCCCTTTCCTCGACGAAGCCTCTTCGCACCCCACCTCCGATCGCCGGTGGAGACCGGCACCGGCGTGGAGCTTCCCTCGCGTCGGCGTCGGAGAAGGAGAGAGAACAGAGGCGCACGCAGATCGGGAGAATCGGGAAGGGAAGAAGAAGTGGATCGCGATTCGGGTTACTGTAGGCGTTAACCGGTTTTAACCTTTTCTTAACGGGTCGGATCCTGGCCGGGCACTAACCCAAACCCTTTAACCCATTAACCCATTTAATTTAGTTTATTTACAATTAAACCCTAAATGTTTTGGTATTTTACATTCTCCCCCACTAACAAAAATTTGGTCCCCAAATTTATTATCTACATACTACGATACAGAAAATACTGTAATAACTAAAACATACCTCAATCAAACAGATGAGGGTATCGAGCTCGGATAGTATCCTCCAGCTCCCAAGTAGCCTCCTCGTCCGTAGTGATGCTGCCATCCGACTTTAACAAGTCGAATGGTTTTGTTCCTCAACTGTCGCTCCTTCCGGTCAAGAATCCGCACCGGAATCTCCTCATAAGATGCATCAGGCTGGAGAGGAACAGGTACTTCCCTCAAAATATGTGAAGGATGAGGTACGTATCTCCGCAACATAGATACATGGAATACGCTGTGGACACCCGCAAGTGTCGGAGGTAAAGCTAGGCGATATGCAACCTCGCCAATCCGCTCCAATATCTCAAACGGTCCGATATACCGTGGAGCTAGCTTTCCTCGCAAACCAAACCTCTTCACCCCTTTCGTGGGTGAAACACGCAGAAATACATGGTCTCCAACTGAGAACTCAAGTGGTCGACGTCTGCGATCCGCATAACTCTTCTGACGATCATGGGCCTCTGACATCCGACGTCTGATAACTCGCACGAGCTCAGCATCCTGCTGAATACTCTGCGGACCCAACAACTGTCGCTCGCCGACCTCCTCCCACAATACCGGAGATCGACACGGTCTGCCATATAATGCCTCGAATGGGGCCATCTGGATCGTCGAATGATAACTATTATTATATGAAAACTCTACCAAATGTAGATGATCCTCCCAACTGCCTCCGAAATCCAGAACACATGCCCGCAGCAGATCCTCAAGTGTCTGAATGGTACGCTCTGACTGACCATCTGTCTGTGGATGAAATGCTGTGCTGAATCGGAGCTCCGTACCCAATGCCCGCTGCAGACTCTGCCAGAATCGTGAAGTGAACCGCGGATCTCTGTCTGAAATAATGCTGGCTGGAACTCCGTGTAATCTGATGATCTCTCTGCAATACAAATCTGCCAGACGATCCAGCGAGTCAGTCATACGTATCGGAAGGAAATGCGCCGATTTGGTTAATCGATCAACGATTACCCAAATCGCATCGTGACTCTTCCGAGTCCTCGGAAGTCCGGTAACGAAAT
>NW_027433440.1:0-6960 GCF_044706935.1 Curcuma longa
ATTACAAGGATATCAGACCTAACCTCCCTCGGACAGCCTCATATTGGCACATAATGCTAAAAAGAAAAAAAAAGTAGGAATATTCAGTGGTTGTCACAAAATAACTAGGGCGGTTATAAGGTTATCAGATATGGTCCCCCAGATGTCCTATGTTGGTGCCTAATATCAGCAAGCGTCAAACCCAATCTCCTCATGTCCCGCAGATGACCCCTCTTGGATTGATGTGGAGATGTCTTTCAAACAAGTATATAAACCCTTCAACAAGTATGAAGGTGGGCTCGGCTCTCTCTCGGCAACTTCAAAAACTCTTCTTCTTCTTTGTTCTGCATCCTCATTCTCTTCAATTGATCCTAACTTGGGCGTCGAAGTGGTCTGTCGGGACTCTCCGGTGCTAGTCTAACCTCTCTGCTCAGTCTATTCTCAGGTTCCTTCACCGACGGAAGCAAGGTTAATTCCTTCACATGGGGAAGCAAACCTCGCGTGCATCGAATTACTTATTGATTAGTAATTTGACCGTCCACGATATTCAGTCGGAACACTTATTATACTTTCTTCTGTATTAAACAAGAATATTTTCAGCAGATATGACAATTAACTTGATATTAGGCTCAACAAATGGTGCGGTGTTTTGCAAAGATATATAAGAAATAAATATTAAAAACAGCTTTATCCGATATATCCCAGACTAATTTCGCTGTTACAGTCATGGAATCTCGACAATTGATGCAATATAGGAGAGTACATGATCTGAATCATCAAAATTCAAGAGGCAAGAGGGTACACTGCAGCAAAGGGCATGATAACCGAGCCAAGCCAAAGGGTACCATTCCTCTCCTCCACTTGGCTGATGAACCTCATCCTCTTATCGCCCACCCCTTCCAACACCTCCAACACCTCCCCCTCTGCACTTACTCTCACTGCGCTGGCTGCTCCATTCCACCTGGCCACCATCTCAGACACCCTCTGCAGATCAATGCCGAGGCGCCGAGTCCCAAGCTCCAGGACCAGCCTCTGGATCCATGCCACTGACAGAGCCCATGCAACGAGCCGGCTCCTCCTCGCGTGCAGGGCCACCCAAAACCCGCCTCTAGGGCTCCTCCTGATGTTATCCGGGAATCCAGGAAGCTCGGCTACAACTTCAACGTCCCCGCCATCCCTAGCACTAGAAGAATCAGCCGGCGGTTGAATCCAATACCTGAGCACTCTGCAGGTCGTGGTTTCCGCGAGGATGAGGAAGGTGCCGTCCTCGCTGAGTGCCACTCCGTTCGGGAACGACAAGCCATCGAGAACCAATCGCACTTCTTTGGTGACTGGATTGAAGCTCATCAACCTTCCAGTTTTGTCTCCGGAGACGACAACTGACATGAACTCCCTGTCCCAACAACAAAACTTGCTCATCGCAATCAATTAATCTTCGATCGAGTGAACAGGAACGGCAAATTCTTCTCGGATACAATCGAGTAATTCGATTAATTTGTTGTGTACCTCCTTTGGAATCGCTTGCTGCTGTCAGTAAAATAGACGACTCCAGTTCTTTCATCGACGTCCAAGCTGTTGGTGAAGCGAAGCGAACGGCCTTGCGTCTCGGTGACCACCGGCGTCGCGAACTTGTCGCCAGCAGTGACCACCAACAAGCCGTGGTATGCGTCTGCAACGTAGAGCTCCCCTTGTTTGCCAAAGTGCAGACCCAGGGGTCTTCCGCAAACATGCTCCCGTTTCGGGTCTCTGGATCCTTTGCACGTTTCCAATCTGCATAATGTTTTTTTGGAAACGAACAGGTTAGCTTTTCCCAAGTTTGGAAAAGAATAATTTTGATTAGAGTCAGCAAAGACATCGGCCGTAAGTGCTTTAGCCAATGAAATTATCAACCATCCATCACAACTCGTTTGGATTGATACGTTAAAAAAATCCGAAATTTTAGGTAGAAATGTGAAAATTAAGATAACCACGGAGAGAGATGGAGACTGAAACTTACAATTCCGGCGAGGTTACAGTGGCGTACTCGATCCAGCCTTCTTCCACCCCCTGCCATTTCAGTATCCGGCCGTCCGATACACCGGTGTAAGGCCCGTCGCCGGTGATGTCGAACACGATGCTTTCAGGTCCAATTGCACCGTCTTTGATCGGAAGCAGTCGAACCGAAGAAAAAGAAGAAGAATCCGGAGAGAAGAAGAGAGAGAGAAGAGCGAAGGCGATGGCTGATAAAACGAGGATAATTCTGGCATACATTGCTGACCCTATGTTTTTCTCCACCCCTTCTCTTGTTATGGCTAAATTATATTGGTCTCGATTCTATTGATTGCCCCTTAATGATTGATGGATTTTTTAGATTTCTTTCAGTTTGCCCCCTCCCTGTATTACTCGACTGACCAAATCGGATTGCTCATGCCCAACCGGCTGATTAAATTTGAGAACACTAATTGATGATGGTGGTGCGTTCAGCTACTGCCAGCTTCCTTCACGTAATTGGAGGGAGTGCGCGGGGGTCATCCACAAGACGCATGCAACTGCAAATTGTGTGATCCTTCGTATCATAGACGAATGCACGGTGGCGTGAGTACATCGTAGCTAGAATGGAGGGAGGGTGGGTCACCAGATTCGGTCGATTCAATCTACTCCCGAAATTGAAAAGTCAAGTTAGGAAGGAAATAAATAATATAATTGTTGGGAAGGAAATAAATAATTGTTGATGGGTATATTCATACATTTGTAGGCGGCGTGGAAATCAAGGGAGGTAGGGAGTCACGTCGAACTTACTGAGATTGTTTTGGGACAATTGTCAGTAGCTAGAGAAAGCGGGAGATAAGAATGCATAGAGGGACGACCTCAGGAAGAGCGTGTGTGGACTGAAGAGGAGGAGAAGAATATATATTAGATTAATTAATTATGAAAGATAAGCATGACACTTCTTAACATAGACACATCATACTGGTTTTTTGCTTCATTCCATAGACGGTTGTTAATTAAGCGCTTTCAAGTTGTCACATCATATAAAATTTATATAAAAAAATTAACATTCAAGAATAAATTTTATGATGAATTCAAAAAATAATTTGTCACAAAAATTTTTGTAACAACATTTGCGATGAATCTTTCTCGTTGCTATAAAATCGTCATCAATTTTTACGACGAAAATTTAAAATTTCATCGCAATATTTAGCAACGAAAAGTGATTTTCGTCATCAAATTGACGACGAATTTTAATTTTCATCGTCAATTAACGATAAATAGTGAATTGAGATAGATTTGCGACCAACATTAATTCGTCACAAAATCTAATTTTTTTGGTTTACAACTTGCTCATTTACGCATTATACCATAGATACAAAACGATCTAATTGATTCAAATTATACATATATAACCTGTTTATACAACCATATCAAACAACTAATCATTCCACCACATTCATTCAACTAATCATACAAATCTCAAACCACATCATACAATTCAAAATGACACAATATATTTTACTATATATTCAAAAACATGTTCATACAACATTTATTCCACCACATTAAGTTATAAAATAAATCTGTAGCAATAACATAATACAAAATCCAATCCAAGTCATAATATAAATCCATATCCAAATGACAAAAATAATATAAAAAAGTCTAAAGACGAGAGAAATATACAACAAAACCATCGTTGTGGTCTTTTTCCTTCGGAGAATCTATTTCCTTCTTCTTCCATATCTCTTCTCATCCTGCATAAGAAAATAAAGAAAGAAAAAAATATCATTCTTAAAAAAAAAATAAAATCTATAAAGTAAATATGTAAAGACTTACCTCTTTTGATGTGGACTCACCAGTCCTGTTAAAAAAGAAATTAACAGTATTAATAAAAAATATATAAATGAATAAATTATAATTTAATAAAATGATAAATGTTAATAATACTGATTTTAAAAAAATTATACATGAAAAAATTTATGAAGAACCACCACTGTCGTCATCGTCATCATCACGAGGAGCGAAATTTAATTGAAGATGTTGTATGATCAGGTTTTGTTGTCGATACAATTCACTAATTTCTTGATCACTTTGCCTCATTTCTTGATCTCTTTACATTAATAGGCCCTTCAAATGGCTAACCTCTTCAGTCAAATTATGGATCTGTGTCGTTATAGTTGGAGAGGTGGTAAAAGATATACCAGCAACTCTATGAGTTTTCTTAAAGAACTCATACCCAATATCCTTCCTCCACCTTTGGATCCCCCATTGGCCTCCAGCCATAAACTCAGATCATTCCCAACAGAGAGCTCAGATCCATCATTTTCATCACTAGTAGTTGAATTTCACTGTGCTAGCTCGAGCTCATCATATTTGTCCTGTATTATCATAAGAAAAATTAATATGTTGTAATATTTGAGAAACACATATAAAGATATTTAGATACACATCTAAACCTTAATTGTTTTAGCTCTGTTCCCGCTCCAAATCTTGTCTTTCTTTTAAAATATGTGAGTAAAAGTATCTATAAAAAATGGCTCTGTGCCCATTTTCTTGGCCTAAAAAATCATAGTTTAAAAATAATAAAATAATTTAAAATAAATTAAAATTGAAGTGGTTGAAAAAATTACCAATCTATGTGTATGCTCATCGATATTGATTGAACCGCCCGCATATATCGCAAATAAGTCTCCAAAATTATAAGGTTGATTAAGCTTATTCTGGTGACTCCTCTTTTGCTTTCTTTAGTTTCTCAAAAATTATAGATCCTTGACCCAATTCTCCTCGATGATGCATGGTGGCTTTCCCCCCTTGTCTTTGCATGATTAAGCACATGGTGGATATAATCACCATATGTTTTTTAAAAAAATCTTCTAATTTTCAATTCTTCGTTAGGGTCCCAAGTGAACACCCGTTGAAAGGACAAACAAATAACTGATTATATATTCAACAGTAATTTCATATATAAAATAAAGTGGATAGTTTATCTTAAATTCATTCCACCATAACTTTTTGATGGGATTAGAAGTGCTTGTATATGTCATTGAATCCTCTCGCCAATGATTATTCACAATTCGTTTAATATCGTGAATAACACATACAGAATCGACAAAATAATAATACAATATGAAATAAATGATGTTAAATAATTATAAAAATTAATAACATTAATTATTTTAAAATACTTATGAATCACCGAGAGGGGATATAAACTCTCGATTATCGGTCATCTCTGCAGTTGATTGTCTAGTTGAAGGACCTTCCATGGGTACTGGGAATGAGGAGGTCCTAGCGAGTCATGTGTATGAGATGGTCCTGTACTTGAAGGAGTGGGGGTCGTAGGTGCAGACTTGTCATGACTGGTGCTGATTTTTGTCATTTTTCAAATTAGGATATGAAGTATATAAAACACTTGAATCACTTGTTGTACCAACACAAATAGTTCATATCTCTTATACAATCTCATATGATTGATTTCAATTAAATTATACCGTGGATGCTCCTTCATTTCTCTTACAGGGTCAAACCAATAACACATAAATAAAATAACTCGTATTTCTAGATCAGGATATTCTACCTCTATAATTTCATCTAATAACTCATAAAAATTATTGCTTGTAGCTCCATCATTGGATGATTGAATACAAACTTCGCTATTCATTGTAGGCTTCCCCATTCCAAAATCAACAATTAAATATAATCTTCACAAAGAAAAACTTTTAGTAAACTAAATTATCATTTAAAAAAATAGAAGTCTTAAAATTACTTAAGTTAGAATTAGTTCAGAGCTAGCAAAACTCATGGTGAGGAATGAGCATGTAAATAGACGAGTTCACAATTAGCCATGATCAGCCGAGCTTGCGGTTAGTGACCACCGAATGCGATGGCCATCAATCGTGGCCAGTGAAACGAAAACCAACCGTGACCAGTGACTAGCGACAGCCACAACCAACGATGAACACTGATTGCGGACAACTGCTCTTGGTCAACGACCGTCAACCAACAGCCGCTGCCAGACCTTGATCAACAGGTAGCGGGCAGTGGCAACGGCCCCTGACCAGTGGCCGACGGGCTACGAATCAGACCGCAGCTCCTGGCATCGTCGGGCCATGGCCAGGGACCACCGAGCCCCACTGTGGTCAACAGTTGTCGGGCCATGGCCAGCGATCGTCGAGCCCCACCGCGGCCTGCTGCCCCTGGGCAGTGGCCAGTGGGCTACAGACCGCGCCTCATAGCAAGAGAGTCACAGCCTGTGGCCCCTGGCCAGTGGCTAGTGGGCTGTGGACCGTGCCTCCTAGCCGGGCCCCTAGCCAGCGGCCAACAAGTCACGACCCATGCCCTATTGGTGCATCTTGCCCCAAGTATCATTTGATTTTAATGTTTAGCTAAATGAGTTTAAGTTAGGCAATGTTGGTGATCTAACATGTGTGAACTGAGTAAACAGGAAAGATCAGATTTAAAGTCTTTGTAAATGGTGAAGTCCCGGAGGTGCGACCTTTTGGTAAATGGTGAAGTCCTGGAGGTGCGGCCTCTTGGCAAAAGGAAGACTTAGCATGACGAAGCCGATGGAAACATCTCAAGCAAGTGCAAGGATAAGGAGCCGTGGGCTAGAAAGCATCCAAAAGGGGTACGAGGCTTGTGGAAGACGTTTGAAGATGTGAGTCTAGGCTCAGGGATGAAGAAGGAAGCTGAAAGGTGAATTTCAGCTTTATCAGTCGACTGTGATGAAATTAGTCGACTGGTGTCCTGATCCAAAACACACAAAAAATTTAATTGAGTGAAAAGGCAGAGACAAGTCGACTGTTCAGTCGCCTGGGTGAATGATCAGTCGACTGGGTGAGTCATCAGTCGATTGGTATTCGAACGTTAGGGCTGACAGCTGAAGAAATAATACAATCTACAATAGCCATTGGAGCCCACCAGTCTACTAGTCCTGAGATAGTCGACTAGCATCGCGAAAATATAAAAATATGGATTCAAGCTTGAAGACGTAAAAAGTGTTCATTT
>NW_027433441.1:0-1335 GCF_044706935.1 Curcuma longa
GCTTATGCTTCCAGACAACTCAAAGACTATCAAAAAACTACCCCACTCATGATCTTGAGCTGGCAGCTGTGGTCTTTACACTATAGCTCTGGCGACATTATTTGTATGGAGTTTAGATCCAAGTACACAGACCATCAGAGCTTAAAGTACTTCTTCACCCAGAAAGACCTAAACATGAGACAGCGTAGGTGGCTAGAGTTGGTCAAAGATTATGACTGTGAAATCCACTACCACCCAGGTAAAGCTAACAAAGTGGCAGATGCACTAAGCAGAAAATCTAGTGCAACCCTGATGTCCTTGTCATCATTAGCACTGCCACTGCAGAAGAAATTGTCTGATTTTGGAGTTGAAATTATTTATGGACAACTCTCTGCATTGATCTTAAAGTCAACCCTGCTTAAGGGGTGTTAGAAGCAAAGTGAAAGCAAAGTGAAGATCCAGATATCCAGAACTTTTGGTCAATGTTTGCATTTAGTTTTTATGCAAGTGGATAATCTATATTGTAGATGAACAGAAGACACACAAGTCAGAGTTTTGAGTATAAACAGACTAGTACACTCAGTGTGTATTGAGTATTCGATGACTGTCTGTCATTGAGGTTGTGTGTATTTACACTGACTCGCAAATTGAACAAGACCTCTGTTATTATAATTATGCACTCTTAATCCCGATGTAATAAATGGGCACCTATACTTAGTAATTATTGCTTTGATTTACCAAAGGGTGAGATCTTTCCGTCAGATCAAATATTCTTGGTAAGTTGGGTGATGTTACTATTTATAAGGTGTGCCATTAATTATAGAAGGAATCCGTGTCCCAGTAGGGCTGATGATGTCCCCTTGGAGAGCTCATAAGGATTGTCAAGTCAAATCTTGCAAGTGGACTTGGTCCGACTGACAATAAGGTTGAGTGGTACTATTCAAGGTCTTAGATGTCGATTATTGAGTTGTCAGTGAACTCAGATAATTGATGGACATACGATATCTTAAACACGGGGAGCAATGCATAAAATAATAAGAAGGAACCCATAACGCAATTTGAGGATCGGATTGGTAGTGCAATAATGATCCTATAGTGGAATGAATCATTGTTGATGGATTAGGTGTGTATTCGGGGTTGAACATGGGAATCCGAAACCCATCAGAAGGCCAGAACTAATACCTCCTCGAGGTCCCCACTGTAGCCTAAAGACATCTTCAAAAGGATCAATCAAACGGATGAAATTAGTTCTCAGCCGTCGTAACATTAATCTCAACCGTTGGATGAGATTAGTCTCTTTTCTTGGTTCAAATATTTATATACAAAAGAGCAAGTCTTTGGATCTACATCCTAACA